>NC_091283.1:573229841-573242341 GCF_032444005.1 Ranitomeya imitator | reverse complement strand
TCTCCATGCTCTAAAAACCGTACCCTAAGTCTTCTGAAGGGAAAACGCTACTGTTACTGTTGTGTTGGGTTAGCTTCGGACCCGTTTAATCGAAGCTGGTGGCAGCGAAAGTGCGCTGACTGTTGGATTATGCTGAAGCAACTGCGGGTTTGATAATTATTGTTCCTGCCTGAGTGGGAGTAGTTTACCGCGTCGCTGCAGCGTGCCCAATAGCCAGTACATAGCAGGCAGCCTTCCTGGCGACTAATTACCCAGGGTGCAGTACCTAATCTGACCTGAAAGTAAGGGGGCGCCAGAGAGCTGCAAGTGTTAAGTGGAACTGTAAGCGGGATATACATAAATCCCTGCAGTTTGTGGTATATTGAAAGCAGTGGGATACCTAGAATAAGCCCCTGCTGTAAGCAAGAGGCCAATAGCCTTGTGTGTGGTTTTTCATCACATCGTGGAGTGGAGGGATAACTAAGATAAGCCCCCCTACACATGTGATAGCCGTCTGTTGGCCTGAAGTCACCTCAATCCGTGACGTAGGGGTGACGGTCATGGTGGGAATCCTGACCCAGTGTTGACAGCGGTCAGGGGAATCGTGACAGAGGTGCACTGCGAATGTCAACAAACAAGGAAAAGAACTAGCTTGCATTGGCCGGGAATCGAACCCGGGCCTCCCGCGTGGCAGGCGAGAATTCTACCACTGAACCACCAATGCTTGGATGTGTCTTTTCTCTCTGTGGTGTCCACCAGTCCCAGGGTCTCTCTCTGTGGTGTCCACCAGTCCCAGGGTCTGATGGCCACCTTCGGCCGACTGAACAGCGTGCAGCTCCACAGGGCCGGTGGTCGACGGAAGCCCGGCTAGCTCAGTCGGTAGAGCATGAGACTCTTAATCTCAGGGTCGTGGGTTCGAGCCCCACGTTGGGCGGTTTCTTATTGCCTCCTTTAACTGCTTGTGCTAACTCCTGTCAACCCAGATAGCCCCTTGTGAAATGCCCCTTCTGCTGCAAAACATGAGAAACTGCCTAGTCCTGGATGATGAAGGGAAGGCCCAAAAGGATGGGGAGCCAAAGAAGAGCAGCGTGAGCCCTGTGGTATTTTGAAAGTGTCTGCAGAGTCAACGATGAAACGAGGTGCACTGCGAATGTCAACAAACAAGGAAAAGAACTAGCTTGCATTGGCCGGGAATCAAACCCGGGCCTCCCGCGTGGCAGGCGAGAATTCTACCACTGAACCACCAATGCTTGGATGTGTCTTTTCTCTCTGTGGTGTCCACCAGTCCCAGGGTCTCTCTCTGTGGTGTCCACCAGTCCCAGGGTCTGATGGCCACCTTCGGCCGACTGGACCGCGTGCAGCTCCGCAGGGCCGGTGGTCGACGGAATCCCGGCTAGCTCAGTCGGTAGAGCATGAGACTCTTAATCTCAGGGTCGTGGGTTCGAGCCCCACGTTGGGCGGTTTCTTATTGCCTCCTTTTACTGCTTGTGCTAACTCCTGTCAACCCAGATGGCCCCTTGTGAAATGCCCCTTCTGCTGCAAAACATGAGAAACTGCCTAGTCCTGGATGATGAAGGGAAGGCCCAAAAGGATGGGGAGCCAAAGAAGAGCAGCGTGAGCCCTGTGGTTTTTGAAAGTGTCTGCAGAGTCAATGATGAAACGAGGTGCATTGCGAATGTCAACAAACAAGGAAAAGAACAAGCTTGCACTGGCCGGGAATCGAACCCGGGCCTCCCGCGTGGCAGGCGAGAATTCTACCACTGAACCACCAATGCTTGGATGCGTCTTTTCTCTCTGTGGTGTCCACCAGTCCCAGGGTCTGATGGACACCTTCGGCAAACTGAACCGCGTGCAGCTCCGCAGGGCCGGTGGTTGACGGAAGCCCGGCTAGCTCAGTCGGTAGAGCATGAGACTCTTAATCTCAGGGTCGTGGGTTCGAGCCCCACGTTGGGCGGTTTCTTATTGCCTCCTTTTACTGCTTGTGCTAACTCCTGTCAACCCAGATGGCCCCTTGTGAAATGCCCCTTCTGCTGCAAAACATGAGAAACTGCCTAGTCCTGGATGATGAAGGGAAGGCCCAAAAGGATGGGGAGCCAAAGAAGAGCAGCGTGAGCCCTGTGGTTTTTGAAAGTGTCTGCAGAGTCAATGATGAAACGAGGTGCACTGCGAATGTCAACAAACAAGGAAAAGAACTAGCTTGCATTGGCCGGGAATCGAACCCGGGCCTCCCGCGTGGCAGGCCCGGGTTCGAACCACCAATGCTTGGATGTGTCTTTTCTTTCTGTGGTGTCCACCAGTCCCAGGGTCTCTCTCTGTGGTGTCCACCAATGCAAGTCAATGGGGCAGCATAGTCGGCAGTGAGTGGGGGCCAGGAAAACACCTAGAGTGCCCATTTTAATGTCAAAACCATCCATTCTTCTTAATGAAGCTTGTCAAGCGTAATTTACCTTATAATAATTGGAAGGCATTTGAAATTGGGGGTCATTTGGCTAAAGTTGTGGTGGGTAGGGCTGGTTCAAGTAATTAGTGGGCCCAGGAAATCTGGACCACGTCACGGCAGTGGAGCAGGGAGAGGTAAGTATTTCAACTTTGCAAGTGCTGTGAACCTGAGCAAGCAGGGGGGGCCCACTCGTTGGCATTGGCACTGGCACAGGGCCCCTCAAAGTACAGCGGTGTGTTTGCACGGCGGGGGCGCCTCCCACCGGCAGCAACACTTTTGCGTACCATGAGAGGCCCTGTGCCAGTGACGTCGCCAACTAGTATTCCTCCCCCCACCTGATGAAGGAACCTGCACTTTCATCTGCACCTTCCTGTTTGTCCCCGTGTAAGGTGGTATGGTATGCGGGAAGGGGGACCTGACTTTCAGCAGGGTCACAATCTTGCAGTGTAGCGTGCACGGGAAATGTTGCGTTATGGGTCAATGTACCAGCAGACTCATCTATCACTGGCTGGGCAATGGGCAGGATGAGGAGGAAACACAGATATAGGCCCAAAGAATAAAGTGGGCTAAATGCAGTTCAAAATTGGTAACACAGGACTAATCAGGGGGCATTGCAGTGGAGGACAACTGGAATGAGAGGCTGACACAGAGAGTAGGCCCAAATCAGTAAGTAGTCGAAATGCAGTTCAAAATTGGCAACAGTAGTAAACAGGCGGCACAGCTTTGTTCAGTGGAGGAGAACAGCAAGGAGTGGCAGACACCGATAGTAGGCCCCAACCCAACTAGTAGGCCAAATGCAGTCTAACATTAACAACTACTTAACGAGCGCCTGAAAACGGAATTTCAGGACAGGAAACCAGGAGAACAGCAAGGAGCGGCAGACACCGATAGTAGGCCCCAAACCAACTAGTACGCCAAATGCAGTTGTTCCGTTTAACCACAATTTAATGAGAGCCTGAAGATAGAAGTTCAGGAAAGGCAACCTGGAGAACACCTTGGAGTGGAACACACCATCTCTCTACACCCCATACCCAATTTGTAGGCCTAATGCAGCGTAGTTTCCAACAACTACTAAACGAGAGCATGATGATCGAAGCATTGGCGAGGAAACCTGGGGAACACCTTGGAGTGGAACACACCATCTCTCTACAGTGGAACACACCATCTCTCTACACCCCATACCCAATTTGTAGGCCTAATGCAGCGTAGTTTCCAACAACTACTAAACGAGAGCCGGAAGATCGAAGCAATGGAGAGGAAACCTGGGGAACACCTTGGAGTGTAACACACCATCTCTCTATACCCCATACCCAATTTGTATGCCTAATGCAGCGTAGTTTCCAACAACTACTAAACAAGAGCCGGAAGATCGAAGCAATGGAGAGGAAACCTGGGGAACACCTTGGAGTGTAACACACCATCTCTCTACACCCCATACCCAATTTGTAGGCCTAATGCAGCGTAGTTTCCAACAACTACTAAACGAGAGCCGGAAGATCGAAGCAATGGAGAGGAAACCTGGGGAACACCTTGGAGTGGAACACACCATCTCTCTACAGTGGAATACACCATCTCTTTACACCCCATACCCAATTTGTAGGCCTAATGCAGCGTAGTTTCCAACAACTACTAAACGAGAGCCGGAAGATCGAAGCTCAGGAAAGGCAACCTGGGGAACACCTTGGAGTGGAACACACCATCTCTCTACACCCCATACCCAATTTGTAGGCCCAATGCAGCGTAGTTTCCAACAACTACTAAACGAGAGCCGGAAGATCGAAGCTCAGGAAAGGCAACCTGGGGAACACCTTGGAGTGTAACAAACCCTCTCTCTACACCACGGAAGGGCTGATTCTTAGGAAGGAAGGCTGTCGGAAAGAAGCAGGGCGCGTCCGAGGGTGATTATATTCTTATTAGGTATATACTCACCCTCGGACGCGCCCTGCTTCTTTATTTGTAATGAATGTTTATTTGCAATGTGGTTTTGACTTACTCTATTTTTTTGGTAAATAATGATTTTATTATTTTCATTGTTTTGCATCTTCTTGGCAATAATATAAAGAAGACGCGACAGGACAACACTCGGTGGATGCCATATCTGTGTTTAAAATTGAAAAAACCTTTCAGTTAACTACTTGCAGGAGAAAGTTATTGTAGCTGGTGGCCATTTTTAGTACTGTACCAGATTTTTGTTGTATGTGTTTGTTTTTAATGTTAAAATGTCTGCATTTGATATCTCTCCAGTATTTTCTTTTTTATAAGCAAAATACTTATTTTTATATTTTCGGATGTTGGTTCCAGGGGTACACGGGCAGCAGTGGTGTGGTCAGTGGAGGCCTAGTGGAAGGAGTGACCGCAGACAGGCATCGAAGGCCTAAAATAATAACTCATGGCTGTAGGCAATTTTAAATTGGTTACAGGGGTACACGGGCAGCAGTGGTGTGGTCAGTGGAGGCCTAGTGGAAGGAGTGACCGCAGACAGGCATCGAAGGCCTAAAATAATAACACATGGCTGTAGGCAATTTTAAATTGCTTCCAGGGGTACACGGGCAGCAGTGGTGTGGTCAGTGGAGGCCTAGTGGAAGGAGTCACCGCAGACAGGCATCGAAGGCCTAAAATAATAACACATGGCTGTAGGCAATTTTAAATTGGTTACAGGGGTACACGGGCAGCAGTGGTGTGGTCAGTGGAGGCCTAGTGGAAGGAGTGACCGCAGACAGGCATCGAAGGCCTAAAATAATAACACATGGCTGTAGGCAATTTTAAATTGCTTCCAGGGGTACACGGGCAGCAGTGGTGTGGTCAGTGGAGGCCTAGTGGAAGGAGTCACCGCAGACAGGCATCGAAGGCCTAAAATAATAACACATGGCTGTAGGCAATTTTAAATTGGTTACAGGGGTACACGGGCAGCAGTGGTGTGGTCAGTGGAGGCCTAGTGGAAGGAGTGACCGCAGACAGGCATCGAAGGCCTAAAATAATAACACATGGCTGTAGGCAATTTTAAATTGGTTCCAGGGGTACACGGGCAGCAGTGGTGTGGTCAGTGGAGGCCTAGTGGAAGGAGTCACCGCAGACAGGCATCGAAGGCCTAAAATAATAACACATGGCTGTAGGCAATTTTAAATTGGTTACAGGGGTACACGGGCAGCAGTGGTGTGGTCAGTGGAGGCCTAGTGGAAGGAGTCACCGCAGACAGGCATCGAAGGCCTAAAATAATAACACATGGCTGTAGGCAATTTTAAATTGGTTCCAGGGGTACACGGGCAGCAGTGGTGTGGTCAGTGGAGGCCTAGTGGAAGGAGTCACCGCAGACAGGCATCGAAGGCCTAAAATAATAACACATGGCTGTAGGCAATTTTAAATTGGTTACAGGGGTACACGGGCAGCAGTGGTGTGGTCAGTGGAGGCCTAGTGGAAGGAGTGACCACAGACAGGCATCGAAGGCCTAACATAACAAAAATGTCAATACAATGGTATTGTCAGTGGCAGGCATTGAAGGATGTCAGCGCATAGACTAAACATTGGTGGAGCTGTGAGATAATTTTGCAAGTGGTAGAGCACTGTTTGAGCTGGGGTGGGGGGAAACTGTCTTGTGGCCGGCGGTACAGGCCCAGGGCCCCTCATATTACAACGGTGTGTCTGACGTTGGGTGCGCACCACCACCGCCAGAGACACTTTATTGTACTAGGAGGGACCCAGTGGCAGTGCCGTCGACCAAAAGCGGGCTCACCCACCTCTTCAGACAAACTGCACTCTCACGGGTGCTGTCGCCAAGTGTCGATACCACGGCCCCGTGTGGGGAGTTTGGCCATTTAGTGAGGTGTAAACATGTCGTATGCTGGACAATCAGGTGCAGAAAATTACGAGATTGGAAAAGGCATTCAGAATAGTCCACAGGCAAGACCTTTTCATAGGAAAGCTAGGTGTCAGCCGGGCAAGGTGGGGCAAAAGATTTCGAAATCCAGTTGTGGTTCATTTTAATGAAGGTTAGATCATCTACATTTTGGGTAGCCAGACGAGTCCTTTTTTCTGTTAGTATTGAACCTGCAGCACTGAATACTCTTTCTGATAGGACACCAGCTGCCGGGCAAGCAAGCTCCTGCAATGCATATTCTGCCAATTCTGGCCAGGTGTCTAATTTTGATGCCCAGTAATCAAATGGGAATGACGGTTGAGGGAGAACATCGACAAGGGATGAAAAATAGTTTGTAACCATACTGGACAAATGTTGTCTCCTGTCACTTTGAATTGATGCTGCAGTACCTGTCCTGTCTGCGGTCATAGCAAAATCACTCCACAACCTGGTCAGAAAACCCCTCTGGCCAACGCCACTTCTGATTTCTGCCCCTCTAACTCCTCTGGTCTGCTGGCCCCTGCAGCTCGTGTGAGAACGATCACGGGCGCTGTGTGCAGGGAATGCCAGAAGCAAACGGTCAACAAGAGTTGATTGTTTGGTTGCTAATATTAGTTCCAAGTTCTCATGTGGCATTATATTTTGCAATTTGCCTTTATAGCGAGGATCAAGGAGGCAGGCCAACCAGTAATCGTCATCATTCATCATTTTAGTTATGCGTGTGTCCCTTTTGAGGATACGTAAGGCATAATCCGCCATGTGGGCCAAAGTTCCAGTTCTCAAATCTGCGGTTGTGCTTGGTTGAGGGGCAGTTTCAGGCAAATCCACGTCACTTGTGTCCCTCAAAAAACCAGAACCCGGCCTTGCCGCGCCACCAATTTCCAGTGGCCCCGGAAAAGCTTCCTCATTAAAAATATAATCATCCCCATCATCCTCCTCGTCCTCCTCCTCCTCTTCGCCCGCTACCTCGTCCTGTACACTGCCCTGGCCAGACAATGGCTGACTGTCATCAAGGCTTTCCTCTTCCTCAGCTGCAGACGCCTGATCCTTTATGTGCGTCAAACTTTGCATCAGCAGACGCATTAGGGGGATGCTCATGCTTATTATGGCGTTGTCTGCACTAACCAGCCGTGTGCATTCCTCAAAACACTGAAGGACTTGACACATGTCTTGAATCTTCGACCACTGCACACCTGACAACTCCATGTCTGCCATCCTACTGCCTGCCCGTGTATGTGTATCCTCCCACAAAAACATAACAGCCCGCCTCTGTTCACACAGTCTCTGAAGCATGTGCAGTGTTGAGTTCCACCTTGTTGCAACGTCTATGATTAGGCGATGCTGGGGAAGGTTCAAAGAACGCTGATAGGTCTGCATATGGCTGGAGTGAACGGGCGAACGGCGGATATGTGAGCAAAGTCCACGCACTTTGAGGAGCAGGTCGGATAACCCCGGATAACTTTTCAGGAAGCACTGCACCACCAGGTTTATGGTGTGAGCCAGGCAAGGAATGTGTTTCAGTTGGGAAAGGGAGATGGCAGCCATGAAATTCCTTCCGTTATCACTCACTACCTTGCCTGCCTCAAGATCTACAGTGCCCAGCCACGACTGCGTTTCTTTCTGCAAGAACTCGGACAGAACTTCCGCGGTGTGTCTGTTGTCGCCCAAACACTTCATAGCCAATACAGCCTGCTGACGTTTGCCAGTAGCTGCCCCATAATGGGAGACCTGGTGTGCAACAGTGGCAGCTGCGGATGGAGTGGTTGTGCGACTGCGGTCTGTGGACGAGCTCTCGCTTCTGCAGGAGAACGAAGAGGAGGAGGAGGGGGTGCGAACGGCTACAGCCAATTGTTTCCTAGACCGTGGGCTAGGCAGAACTGTCCCAAACTTGCTGTCCCCTGTGGACCCTGCATCCACCACATTTACCCAGTGTGCCGTGATGGACACGTAACGTCCCTGGCCATGCCTACTGGTCCATGCATCTGTTGTCAGGTGCACCTTTGTGCTCACAGATTGCCTGAGTGCATGGACGATGCGCTCTTTAACATGCTGGTGGAGGGCTGGGATGGCTTTTCTGGAAAAAAAGTGTCGACTGGGTAGCTCGTAGCGTGGTACAGCGTAGTCCATCAGGGCTTTGAAAGCTTCGCTTTCAACTAACCGGTAGGGCATCATCTCTAACGAGATTAGTCTAGCTATGTGTGCGTTCAAACCCTGTGTACGCGGATGCGAGGCTAAGTACTTCCTTTTTCTAACCATAGTCTCATGTAGGGTGAGCTGGACTGGAGAGCTGGAGATCGTGGAACTAGCGGGGGTGCCGGTGGACATGGCACACTGAGAGACGGTGGGAGATGGTATTGTTGCCACCGGTGCCCTAGATGCAGTGTTTCCTACTACGAAACTGGTGATTCCCTGACCCTGACGGCTTTGGCCTGGCAAAGAAACCTGCACAGATACTGCAGGTGGTGCGGAAAATGGTGGCCCTACACTGCCGGAAGGGATGTTGCGTTGCTGACTAGCTTCATTGGCCGAGGGTGCTACAACCTTAAGGGACGTTTGGTAGTTAGTCCAGGCTTGCAAATGCATGGTGGTTAAATGTCTATGCATGCAACTTGTATTGAGACTTTTCAGATTCTGTCCTCTGCTTAAGGTAGTTGAACATTTTTGACAGATGACTTTGCGCTGATCAATTGGATGTTGTTTAAAAAAATGCCAGACTGCACTCTTTCTAGCATCGGATACCTTTTCAGGCATTGCAGACTGAGCTTTAACCGGATGGCCACGCTGTCCTCCAACAGGTTTTAGCTTTGCCACGCGTTTTGGGCAAGATACGGGCCCGGCAGATGGAACCTGTTGCGATGTTGATGCCTGCTGCGGCCCCTCCTCCTCCGCTTCAGAACTGCTGCCGCCTGCACCCTGTTCCCCCAATGGCTGCCAATCGGGGTCAAGAACTGGGTCATCTATTACCTCTTCTTGTAGCTCGTGTGCAACTTCGTCTGTGTCACCGTGTCGGTCGGTGGTATAGCGTTCGTGATGGGGCAACATAGTCTCATCAGGGTCTGATTCTTGATCAGCACCCTGCGAGGGCAATGTTGTGGTCTGAGTCAAAGGACCAGCATAGTAGTCTGGCTGTGGCTGTGCATCAGTGCACTCCATGTCAGATTCAACTTGTAATGGGCATGGACTGTTAACTGCTTCACTTTCTAAGCCAGGGACAATATGTGTAAAGAGCTCCATGGAGTAACCCGTTGTGTCGCCTGCTGCATTCTTCTCTGTTGTTGTTTTTGCTGAAGAGGACAAGGAAGCGACTTGTCCCTGACCGTGAACATCCACTAACGACGCGCTGCTTTGACATTTACCAGTTTCACGAGAGGAGGCAAAAGAGCTAGAGGCTGAGTCAGCAAGATAAGCCAAAACTTGCTCTTGCTGCTCCGGCTTTAAAAGCGGTTTTCCTACTCCCAGAAAAGGGAGCGTTCGAGGCCTTGTGTAGCCAGACGACGAACCTGGCTCCACAGCTCCAGACTTAGGTGCAATATTTTTTTTCCCACGACCAGCTGATGCTCCACCACTACCACTACCCTCATTACCAGCTGACAATGAACGCCCCCGGCCACGACCTCTTCCACCATACTTCCTCATTGTTTTAAAAACGTAAACAAACTAACGGTATTTGTTGCTGTCACACAAATTACACGGTGAGCTATAACTTCAGTATGATTTAGCTACCCCTTTACAGGTGAGTGAGACCACAACGAAAATCAGGCACAATGTTACACACTCTGTTGTTGGTGGCAACAAATGAGAGAGATGCCACACACGCAGGACTGTCACTGAAGCACAAATGTAAATATTAATCTCCCACTGATTTGATTTATTTATTTTTTTTCAGGGAGACTTTAGGAAAAAAAAAATAGAATAAAATGATTTTTTCAGGAAGAATTTAGAAACCAAATAATATAAAATGATTTTTTCAGGGAGAATTTAGAAAACAAATAAAACAAAAAAAGGCTTTCTATGGCCCACTGAGTGACAGATGACGCACACAGGAGTCAGGAGTGGCACACAAGCCCCGAGGCCAATATTTATCTCCCACTGATTGATGTAGTGATTTTTTCAGGTAGATTTTGGAACCCAAATCAAGCTAAAAAAATAATAGGCTTTCTATGGCCCACAATTGGAGAGAGAGAGAGAGATGGCACACCCAGGAGTCAAGACTGGCACACAAGCAGAAAGGGCAATATTAATCTCCCACTGATTTGTTTTTGTTTTGTTTTTCAGGGAGACTTTAGGAAAAAAAAAATAGAATAAAATGATTTTTTCAGGAAGAATTTAGAAACCAAATAAAATAAAATGATTTTTTCAGGGAGAATTTAGAAAACAAATAAAACAAAAAAAGGCTTTCTATGGCCCACTGAGTGAGAGATGACGCACACAGGATTCAGGAGTGGCACACAAGCCCAGAGGCCAATATTTATCTCCCACTTTTTTTTTTTTGTTCCAGGGAAAATTTATAAACCCAATAAAAAAAATAATAAATAGGCTTTCTATGGCCCACTATCTGAGAGACAGAGAGAGATGGCACGCTTAGGACTGGCACACAAGCCCAAAGGCCAATATTAATCTCCCTTTTTTTTTTAAGGGAGAATTTATAAAACCAAAAAAAAAAAAAAAAATAGGCTTTCCATGGCCCACTATTTGTGAGAGAGATGGCACGCTCAGGACTGGCACACAAGCCCAGAGGCCAATATTAATCTCCCACTTTTTTTTTTTTTTCCAGGGAAAATTTATAAACCCAATAAAAAAAAAAAATAAATAAATAGGCTTTCTATGGCCCACTATCTGAGAGAGAGAGATGGCACGCTTAGGACTGGCACACAAGCCCAAAGGCCAATATTAATCTCCCACTGATTGATTTATTGATTTTTTCAGGTAGAATTTAGAACCCAAATAAAGCAAAAAAAAAAAAAAGGGCTTTCTATGGCCCACTGAGTGAGTGATGATGCACACAGGAGTCAGGAGTGGCACACAAGCCCTGAGGCCAATATTTTTCTCCCACTGATTGATGTAGTGATTTTTTCAGGTAGATTTTAGAACCAAAATCAAGCAAAAAAATAAATAGGCTTTCTATGGCCCACTGAGTGAGTGATGATGCACACAGGAGTCAAGAGTGGCACACAAGCCCTGAGGCCAATATTTTTCTCCCACTGATTGATGTAGTGATTTTTTCAGGTAGATTTTATAACCCAAATCAAGCAAAAAAATAAATAGGCTTTCTATGGCCCACTGAGTGAGAGATGACACAGACAGGGATGGCACTCTAGCAGAAATGTCAATCTTAATCTCCCACAAAAAAAAAAAAAAAAACAGGGAGTGTCCTTCAATTACTATCTCCCTGCAGTAATCTCAGCCAGGTATGGCAGGCAGCAATAAGGAGTGGACTGATGCACAAATTAAATAAAAAGTGTGTACAAACCAAAAAGATAGCTGTGCAGAAAGGAAGGAACAAGAGGATTTGTGCTTTGAAAAAAGCAGTTGGTTTGCACAGCGGCGTACACACAGCAATGCAGTTATCAGGGAGCCTTCTAGGGCAGCCCAATGAGCTACAGCGCTGAGGGGGAAAAAAAAAAAAATGTAGCTTCCACTGTCCCTGCACACCGAAGGTGGTGTTGGGCAGTGGAAATCGCTACAGCACAAGCGGTTTGGTGGTTAATGGACCCTGCCTAACGCTATCCCTGCTTCTGACGAAGCGGCAGCAACCTCTCCCTAAGCTCAGATCAGCAGCAGTAACATGGCGGTCGGCGGGAACGCCCCTTTATAGCCCCTGTGACGCCGCAGACAGCAAGCCAATCACTGCAATGCCCTTCTCTAAGATGGTGGGGACCAGGACCTATGTCATCACGCTGCCCACACTCTGCGTTTACCTTCATTGGCTGAGAAATGGCGCTTTTCGCGTCATTGAAACGCGACTTTGGCGCGAAAGTCGCGTACCGCATGGCCGACCTCGCACAGGGGTCGGATCGGGTTTCATGAAACCCGACTTTGCCAAAAGTCGGCGAGTTTTGAAAATGAACGACCCGTTTCGCTCAACCCTAGTGTCCACCAGTCCCAGGGTCTGATGGCCACCTTCGGCCGACTGGACCGCGTGCAGCTCCGCAGGGCCGGTGGTCGACGGAAGCCCGGCTAGCTCAGTCGGTAGAGCACGAGACTTTTAATCTCAGGGTCGTGGGTTCG
>NC_091283.1:573219841-573227341 GCF_032444005.1 Ranitomeya imitator | reverse complement strand
ACCACGTGCAGCTCCACAGGGTCGGTGGTCGACGGAAGCCCGGCTAGCTCAGTCGGTATAGCATGAGACTCTTAATCTCAGGGTCGTGGGTTCGAGCCCCACGTTGGGCGGTTTCTTATTGCCTCCTTTTACTGCTTGTGCTAACTCCTGTCAACCCAGATGGCCCCTTGTGAAATGCCCCTTCTGCTGCAAAACATGAGAAACTGCCTAGTCCTGGATGATGAAGGGAAGGCCCAAAAGGATGGGGAGCCAAAGAAGAGCAGCGTGAGCCCTGTGGTTTTTGAAAGTGTCTGCAGAGTCAATGATGAAACGAGGTTGTCACGATATGGTATGAAATATCATATAAGTTTAGTTGCTCTTCAGCTCATAAGGTGGGCTAAACCCCCCCTTCCCTAGCTGACTCTACTTGTTTCTCTCTGGGCTACAGACTGTATGCTAGAAGGGGGTTTTATTGCCTTGGGTCGTAAATTCCAGGCTCAGAGGAAAGTCCCTCACCCATCCCACCTTCACCAGTCAGAACTGGAAAAATGGCTCCAAAAATTCATGAAAGATTCTTTGTTTAGTTTTTGTTAGATATTAGGCAACGATTTAAGCTAGAAATACGAAAATATATATTTTTATTCTCACTCGGTGTATCTACACAATCCGCGAAACACGAGCTTCTAACTCCATCTGGTAAAGAAGTAGGGATTTCTCTGGAAATATGTATCCCAGATAGGACATATTTGATCTCATTAGAATGCCCACGTTAATCTGAGATGAATGATGAGTTTGGTAGAACTATGGCATGTTTTGTAGTGAAGTTATAGAAATTAGAAAGAATAGTTTAAAGTTTAGGCAGAATGTAGAGAGAGGAGGGTCTGGATAAGCCAGCCCTTCTGTGATGTCAAAGCCGGAAGGTATTAAGTTGTCGCAGGCTGCCCAGCTGAGTCTCTCTGCTAGATCTCTTCCTGACTGCTTGTCTCCTGAAGCCAGCAGCACGTCCAAATGAGCTGGGACATATGGAAAAACTCCACTAGCCTGGATTCTTGTCATGCTTTTAACATGTGAGTGTTATCTGTTCTCTTTTATTCCCTTTATGTTATAATTACCCATGTACATATTTGCAATTGTCTCATTGGTAACTTTTTTATAAAATATTTTTGATAACGCATTGCCTAATTTTTAATGGGATATACTATTATATGTTAGTTCTTCTCCATGCTCTAAAAACCGTACCCTAAGTCTTCTGAAGGGAAAACGCTACTGTTACTGTTGTGTTGGGTTAGCTTCGGACCCGTTTAATCGAAGCTGGTGGCAGCGAAAGTGCGCTGACTGTTGGATTATGCTGAAGCAACTGCGGGTTTGATAATTATTGTTCCTGCCTGAGTGGGAGTAGTTTACCGCGTCGCTGCAGCGTGCCCAATAGCCAGTACATAGCAGGCAGCCTTCCTGGCGACTAATTACCCAGGGTGCAGTACCTAATCTGACCTGAAAGTAAGGGGGCGCCAGAGAGCTGCAAGTGTTAAGTGGAACTGTAAGCGGGATATACATAAATCCCTGCAGTTTGTGGTATATTGAAAGCAGTGGGATACCTAGAATAAGCCCCTGCTGTAAGCAAGAGGCCAATAGCCTTGTGTGTGGTTTTTCATCACATCGTGGAGTGGAGGGATAACTAAGATAAGCCCCCCTGCACATGTGATAGCCGTCTGTTGGCCTGAAGTCACCTCAATCCGTGACGTAGGGGTGACGGTCACGGTGGGAATCCTGACCCAGTGTTGACAGCGGTCAGGGGAATCGTGACAATTGGTGGCAAGGCGGTGGGATATCTTAGAGCATTAGTGATTTGGTTTGAGTAATCATTCCTCTCACTAAAAACTTGCAGAAAGTTCTTGCGAGGACTCTGCGCAAATAAGTTTGGAGAACGAACTCAGTGCTTTTTAGTTGTGAGACAATTGCGTACTGGTAATTATCCCCTCCCTTTCTCTTCGTTTTTCTATCCTATCTTTTATTTGGCAACCATGGCTGCGAAAGGGGAAGCCTGGTACAACCAGCAGAAGAAGGACTCTCTTGCTGGGATATGCACGTACCATGGCCTGAACCCCCAGGGTAAGACCAAGACTCAAATGGTCGCTGAACTGGTGCAATTTGAAGCAGACCAAGCCAGGTCACAGAGCCCAGAGGCCGCAGAAGCCGGCACAAGTGAATATGGTGCTGCAGCAGAGGCCCAGCCACTGAATACGGGCCCTACTGGCAACCAGGGGGGCGCAGACCAACTCCTGCAGCTGGCTCTGCATCAAGGCTCCGCAGATGACCTAGAGAGACGTCTGCAGCTGATCCAGCAATACCAGCGAGCCGAGCGGGAGGCTGAGAGAGCCGAGCGCCAAGCCCAGCGAGAACATGAACTGGAGATGCTCAGGCAGGGGGGGATGCCCTCCACCACCCAGAGACGTGAGCACAGCAGCGCTCAGATACCTAAGCCCCGGCCCGATCACTTTCCTGTTATAGAGAAGGACGGGGACTTGGACACTTTTCTGCGGGCCTTTGAGAAAGCCTGCAGACAGTACCGGCTGCCTACAGATGAATGGGCACGATACCTGACACCAGGGCTGAGAGGTAAAGCTCTGGAGGCGTTTGCTGCCCTCCCTCAAGAACAAGATGGAGACTATGAGGCCATCAAGCAGGCTCTGATAGCCAAGTACCAGCTTACACCCGAGGTGTACCGTAGAAAGTTCCGGACCCTCCAACGTGGCCCACACGACAGTTACAGTGATGTGGTGCATGGACTGGGGACCCACTTTGACCAGTGGACCCAAGGACTGTCAGTGACCACCTTTGCACAGCTGCGAGACCTGATGATCAAAGACCAGTTCTTTCATCTTTGCCCAGCTGAGGTGCGACAGTTCGTGATGGACAGAGAACCCAAAGACGTGACGAAAGCAGCGCAGATTGCCGATGCCTATGAGGCCAACCGTAGATCGGAAGTGCGGAAGCCAGTCACCACCAGCTGGAGAGGGGGTAAGCCTGCAACCAACGCCAGTACCCCTGCCAGCCAACACACCAGAGGTCCTGTCCCCGTGGCCAACAGCACCAGACCGACCACCGAACCTCGCACGTGTTACACCTGCCATCAGACTGGTCATATCAGTCCCTCCTGCCCAACCAAGCAGGAGAACACCCCAGCCAAGTCCCCAGGGCCTAATGCAGCAGTTCTTTTGGTGGGTGGTGTGGTTGGGAGGGTGTGTGACAACGTACAGCACGTCACTGTGTGAGGCCATGTTGCTACAGGCCTCAAGGACACCGGGGCTGAACGAACCCTCATCCCACCCGAACTGGCGGCCCCTGAAGAAATCATTCCGGGGAAAACCCTAACTGTCACTGGGATTAGGGGCATCAGCTGTCCCTTACCGATGGCCCGAGTTTTTATTGATTGGGGTGCTGGGAGCGGGGTGAAGGAAGTGGGGCTGTCTGATAATTTGCCCACTGATGTTTTGTTGGGGACTGATTTTGGGAGGATGTTTGCATACTATGTTCCTGACACCCCTCCCCAATCTACTAATAAGGGTAACGTTAACCCTGATGATGATGATGATGGGAAATCGCATGCGTTACCTGACCATGCTTTATCTTGTAATGATGCATCTATTAACCATTTTTTTCCTAGGATTGATGGCGAAAATGTTGTACCTGTGCCAACTGAACCTGATAATGATTTTTCTGTGAAGGTTAATGTGTCCATAGGTACAGGCGTGCCCAGCCACGTCGCTCTGCGGAGTGAGACGGCTGAGGAACCCCTAACAGGGGCAAGTGTCGGTGCTACAGGAAATGGGGAGAAGCATGGGAACCGTGAGAAAAGTGATGCCATGAAATTGACCGGTGCCACCGAGGAAGGTAACTGGCCCATAAGTAGCACTGCCCCTGGAGTGTTGGGGGTGGATGGGGAGGTAGAGCCCATAGCAGCGCCGGCTGATGGGACTGTAGAAATCCCCGGGGAGACAGCCTACGTAGCTGCTGTCACCCGCAGTCAGAGTGCCCGGAACGCAGATGACTGTCAGCCTTCCGGACCCTCCTCAGTCATCACTGTGACTGAACCAGAGGTGGACCCAGAGCAGGTCCAAAAGGGTTCCCGTGGGGAAGGGACCCTGACATCGCTTTTGGCTTCCCCTAGCCAGGAGTTTCAGGCCGCTCTGCACACAGATGCGAGCCTAGAGAGTTTGAGACAACTTGCCGGGACGCACTTCTCCGAGGCTGATAAGGAGAAGGTGTTCTGGGAACGAGGAAGGTTGTACCGGGAGATAGTACCCGGAGAATCACAAAAGGAGTGGTTGAGGGAAAGACAGCTGGTCGTCCCGCAGCAATTCCGGGGTGAGTTGTTTCGGATTGCCCATGAGATCCCGCTAGCTGGACACTTGGGGATCAGCAAAACTAAGGCCCGGCTGTCTCAACACTTCTATTGGCCTAAGATGGGGACAGATGTGTCAAACTACTGCCGCTCCTGTGTCACCTGTCAAAGGGTGGGGAAAGCGGGGCCTGCTCTTAAGGCTCCCCTGATCCCTTTACCAGTGATAGAGGAGCATTTCCAGAGGATCGCGGTGGACATTGTGGGCCCGCTGGCCGTCCCCAGCAGCTCTGGAAAGCAATACATCCTTACTGTGGTAGACTATGCTACCCGGTACCCAGAGGCAGTAGCTCTGTCGTCAACTAGGGCAGATAAGGTGGCGGATGCCCTGTTGGCTATCTTTTCACGTGTAGGGTTTCCCAGGGAAATGCTTACTGATCAAGGGACCCAATTTATGTCTCGCCTAATGGAGGCTCTCTGTAAGAGAATGCAGGTGAAGCACCTGGTATCGAGTGCGTATCACCCACAGACCAATGGCTTGTGTGAACGCTTCAATGGTACCCTCAAACAGATGCTACGCATTCTGGTTGAGACTCAAGGGTGCGACTGGGAGCGGTACCTCCCACACCTGCTGTTCGCTTACCGAGAGGTTCCGCAGCCCTCGACGGGGTTCTCACCCTTCGAGCTCCTGTACGGCAGGCGAGTCCGGGGACCCCTTGGGTTGGTAAGAGAATTCTGGGAAGAGGAGCCGAACCCTTCTGAAGTGTCCATAGTGGAGTATGTCATGCGCTTCCGTGACAAGATGCAGACCTTGACGCAGTTGGTGCATGACAACATGACGCAGGCTCAGGCTGATCAGAAGCTCTGGTACGACCAGAACGCCCGGGAGCGGACCTACCACGTGGGTCAAAAGGTGTGGGTGCTGGTCCCCGTACCAATGGATAAGCTTCAGGCAGCCTGGGAGGGCCCGTACGTCGTCCACCAACAGCTCAACCCGGTCACTTACGTGGTCACGCTTGACCACGCTCGGGGTAGGCGAAAGGCCTTTCACGTCAACATGATGAAGGCTCATCACGAACGTGAACCTTTCGTCCTACCGGTCTGCAGCTTGCCCGAAGACGGTGAGGAAGACACCCTCCTGGACATGCTGGCCCAAGCCAAGGCCAATGGGTCCATCGAGGACGTGGAGGTAAGCGCCTCGTTAACGGAACCCGAGCGGTTGCAGTTGCAAACCACACTGGAACCCTTCCGGGTCGTGTTCTCCAACCGACCTGGGAGGACTGAGTTAGCCGTCCACGAGGTGGACACCGGGAATCACGCCCCACTACGGCGAACACCCTATCGAATCTCTGACCAGGTGCAGCAGATTATGCGCCAAGAGATCGATTAGATGTTACAGCTGGGGGTGATTCGACGGTCAAAGAGCGCATGGGCATCATCTGTAGTTCTCGTGCCAAAGAAGGACCGGACCACCCGGTTCTGCGTGGACTACAGGGGGCTCAACGCCATCACAGTCTCGGATGCGCACCCAATGCCGCGCATCGAGGAGCTGCTTGAGAAGTTAGCTGGCGCAGATTACCTAACAATAATGGATCTGAGTCGAGGATACTGGCAGATTCCCCTGAGCCCCGAGGCGCAGGAGAAGTCCGCCTTTATCACACCCTTTGGACTGTACGAGTCCACGGTCATGCCCTTCGGCATGAAGAATGCCCCTGCCACTTTCCAGCGGATGGTCAACCTCCTGCTTCAGGGACTGGAGACGTACGCCGTGGCGTACTTGGATGACATTGCCATCTTCAGTTCCTCCTGGGAGGAACACCTGCAGCATCTCGAGGAGGTGCTCAGGCGAATTCACCAAGCAGGACTGACTATCAAGCCGGGAAAGTGTGAGATGGGCATGAGGGAGGTTCACTACCTGGGGCACCGGGTAGGCGGGAACACCCTGAAGCCAGAGCCTGACAAAGTGGGAGTGATCGTGAACTGGCCCAATCCCGTGACCAAGAAACAGGTGATGTCCTTCTTAGGCACTGCAGGGTACTATAGGCGCTTTGTAAAGCACTATAGTAGCCTGGCAAAACCTTTGACGGACCTCACCAGGAAGAAGCTACCCCACATCGTCAACTGGACAGATGGCTGTGAGGGGGCCTTCCAGGCGTTGAAAACCGCACTGTGCAACGCCCCTGTGTTGAAAGCAGTCAACAGCAGTCGACCGTACTTGGTGCAGACCGACGCCAGCGAGTTTGGCCTTGGTGCTGTGCTCAGCCAGGTTGACTCGGAGGACCAAGAGCACCCCGTGTTATACCTGAGCCGGAAACTTTTGCCGAGGGAAGTGGCCTACTCCACCATCGAGAAGGAGTGCCTGGCCATAGTCTGGGCCCTGCAGCGCTTGCAGCCCTACTTGTACGGTCGCCCCTTCACTGTGGTGACCGACCACAACCCTCTGCGCTGGCTAAACGCCATGTGTGGAACCAACGGCAGGTTGCTACGCTGGAGCCTTGCCCTTCAGCAGTTTGACTTCACCATTGAACATAAAACGGGCAAAGAGCATGGGAATTTAGATGGACTCTCCCGCCAGGGTGAACCTACTGAGGTGCCCATAGAGGCATACCGTGGGGTACTGCCTCCCTAGCACACACCAAAAGGGGGAGGTGTCACGATATGGTATGAAATATCATATAAGTTTAGTTGCTCTTCAGCTCATAAGGTGGGCTAAACCCCCCCTTCCCTAGCTGACTCTACTTGTTTCTCTCTGGGCTACAGACTGTATGCTAGAAGGGGGTTTTATTGCCTTGGGTCGTAAATTCCAGGCTCAGAGGAAAGTCCCTCACCCCTCCCACCTTCACCAGTCAGAACTGGAAAAATTGCTCCAAAAATTCATGAAAGATTCTTTGTTTAGTTTTTGTTCGATATTAGGCAAACGATTTAAGCTAGAAATACGAAAATATATATTTTTATTCTCACTCGGTGTATCTACACAACCCGCGAAACACGAGCTTCTAACTCCATCTGGTAAAGAAGTAGGGATTTCTCTGGAAATATGTATCCCAGATAGGACATATTTGATCTCATTAGAATGCCCACGTTAATCTGAGATGAATGATGAGTTTGCTAGAACTATGGCGTGTTTTGTAGTGAAGTTATAGAAATTAGAAAGAATAGTTTAAAGTTTAGGCAGAATGTAG
>NC_091283.1:573182341-573214841 GCF_032444005.1 Ranitomeya imitator | reverse complement strand
ATGAATGATGAGTTTGGTAGAACTATGGCGTGTTTTGTAGTGAAGTTATAGAAATTAGAAAGAATAGTTTAAAGTTTAGGCAGAATGTAGAGAGAGGAGGGTCTGGATAAGCCAGCCCTTCTGTGATGTCAAAGCCGGAAGGTATTAAGTTGTCGCAGGCTGCCCAGCTGAGTCTCTCTGCTAGATCTCTTCCTGACTGCTTGTCTCCTGAAGCCAGCAGCACGTCCAAATGAGCTGGGACATATGGAAATCTCCACTAGCCTGGATGCTTGTCATGCTTTTAACATGTGAGTGTTATCTGTTCTCTTTTATTCCCTTTATGTTATAATTACCCATGTACATATTTGCAATTGTCTCATTTGTAACTTTTTTATAAAATATTTTTGATAACGCACTGCCTAATTTTTAATGGGATATACTATTATATGTTAAAAAAGAAAAAGTAGGCGCGCACTTACCCTGTTGCGGTGAATATCACTTTATTAGGACATATAAACAAACGGATAGCAGGGAGGGATAGGGTCAGCCACGGACAACGATCGTTTCGTGCTCTACGGCACTTCAACGGGTCCTAATGCTGAGTGGAACAGGAAGGAGTTTTATAGACCCATCTGGATCCCAGACTCCTCCCCCTGGACTCCAAACATAAACAGTGTTACATTTAAAACAAAATGGTATTAAAAACAACAATAATAAAATAGCACATGCTGAGAACTACAAATAAACCGAATACAGCTTTTAGAAACCAAGATTGAGACACTTTTATAAGAAAACCGACATGTCGACTTTGTCATTTAAACCAGATGGTCCTGCTGCGTCTGCGCGCAGGATCCATCTGGCTTCTCTGCGCAGCAGGAGGCGGCGCAAATCCCCTCCTCCCTCAGGCAACGAGACCCGCTCCAAACCCGCAAATCTTAGTACTTGGGCATCTCCTGCATGGCAAGTGTGTAGATGGTCTATTAACCTTGGAGCTCCTTTCCCTGTTCTAATGGAGTAAAAATGCTCCCTAATCCGAACAAACAGTGGGCGGAAGGTTTTGCCAATATAGAAGCGTCTGCACGGACAAAAAAGAACATAGACGACATGGGTAGTCCTGCAAGAAATAAAGTCCCGTACAGTGTGCTGGATATGACCTACTCTAATTCTATTACCTGTATGATGGTACTTGCAGAAGTTGCAACCCCCGCATGTGAAGTTGCCTTTAGGGATACTATCTGTGAGCCAATTATTTTTGGTAGTGACAAAGCGGTTGCGGACTATGCTGTCTCTAATGTTTGTACTGCGACGGCTAGCAAAGAGAGGTCCCCTATCTATTATTTCTTTGAGGTCAGTATCTTGACGTAAAATACACCAATTTTTACGTATGACGGTTCTGATGTGGTTGTCAAGAGGGCCAAACTTAAAACTGAAGACAAAAAGAAGAAAAAAAGTTTGTCTTCAGTTTTAAGTTTGGCCCTCTTGACAACCACATCAGAACCGTCATACGTAAAAATTGGTGTATTTTACGTCAAGATACTGACCTCAAAGAAATAATAGATAGGGGACCTCTCTTTGCTAGCCGTCGCAGTACAAACATTAGAGACAGCATAGTCCGCAACCGCTTTGTCACTACCAAAAATAATTGGCTCACAGATAGTATCCCTAAAGGCAACTTCACATGCGGGGGTTGCAACTTCTGCAAGTACCATCATACAGGTAATAGAATTAGAGTAGGTCATATCCAGCACACTGTACGGGACTTTATTTCTTGCAGGACTACCCATGTCGTCTATGTTCTTTTTTGTCCGTGCAGACGCTTCTATATTGGCAAAACCTTCCGCCCACTGTTTGTTCGGATTAGGGAGCATTTTTACTCCATTAGAACAGGGAAAGGAGCTCCAAGGTTAATAGACCATCTACACACTTGCCATGCAGGAGATGCCCAAGTACTAAGATTTGCGGGTTTGGAGCGGGTCTCGTTGCCTGAGGGAGGAGGGGATTTGCGCCGCCTCCTGCTGCGCAGAGAAGCCAGATGGATCCTGCGCGCAGACGCAGCAGGACCATCTGGTTTAAATGACAAAGTCGACATGTCGGTTTTCTTATAAAAGTGTCTCAATCTTGGTTTCTAAAAGCTGTATTCGGTTTATTTGTAGTTCTCAGCATGTGCTATTTTATTATTGTTGTTTTTAATACCATTTTGTTTTAAATGTAACACTGTTTATGTTTGGAGTCCAGGGGGAGGAGTCTGGGATCCAGATGGGTCTATAAAACTCCTTCCTGTTCCACTCAGCATTAGGACCCGTTGAAGTGCCGTAGAGCACGAAACGATCGTTGTCCGTGGCTGACCCTATCCCTCCCTGCTATCCGTTTGTTTATATGTCCTAATAAAGTGATATTCACCGCAACAGGGTAAGTGCGCGCCTACTTTTTCTTTTTTGCCATTTGGATTCTGCACACATTTTTCCTGGCAGCAGCACCCCGTTGATTCAGGTGTAAAGGATTCATACAGCCAGTATCACTTTCTGTGGTGCTAGACCGATATTATAATACGGTCACTGAGTTGGACCTTTGAGCAGTGCGGATGTGTGTTTTCTCTACTATTGGACTTTGCATTTTGATTTTCTTTGTACACACTACCAGCACGCTTGGTCGCTCACACCCTTGCACCAGGTGATCATTAACAGACTTTTGCTTGTTAGCACTGTTCGGATCTCCATAGCTATGGAGCCCGAGGCTGTTTCCTTATCACATGGACTCCTAGCAGGGAGGGAAAATGTGGATGCTTATTTTTCTGAATGTGAACTACACGACAACGTTTTTTCACTTAGCACAAAGACGCTGGAACACAAACTATTTATGGCCGCAGAAAGAGAGGTAAATTTGTTTTGGACAAATAATTCTTTGAAGTCCTACATGGAGTGCGGTCGAGTACCGCGAGGACTGCGTGTCATAAAAGAAATGGCTCAATATAAAGATAATGTATCCTTCATTAAAGAGTGGGAGAAAATCTTACTACAATGCTCCCAGGAATTACTCCGCCTCGTGTTGAAGCAAAACATTATTAATTATGAAGCCACTAAAGCCGAACTTATTAAAACTAAAGAAGAATTGAGAACCAGGTTGTCTGACACACAATGGTCAATTATTGACAAAAAACTGGATACAAAACTGGTCATTTTGCAAAATGAGATAAAGCAAAGGAAAAGAGACAAATTTATAAGAGACAAAATTGATTTTGAAACAGACAGAATTTTTACTTGGAATAAAGGCAGCCTATCAGAAGGCCATCGCAGATCCCGCAACAAATGGAATCAGAACAAGGGACAAGGACGTAACAAGTCCCTGTTTAAAAAGAACAAAAATAAAAAAGATTACCTTACAACAGACTCAGACTCAAGTGCTACCGAGGATCCTTGTACATCTAAAAACCAAATGCCATTGCCACCAGCATCTATCTCAGGTGTTTCCCCTTTAGACGCAGGACGCGCCGAGGGGGTAGGAGAAATGGCAGAAGAAACTCCAAAAAAAAGGCGGCAAGTTTCGTGGCGGCCAACGAAGTAGCGGTTGTTAATTTAACCCCACGAACCTTGAGTGAAGCACATCTGTCGGTGTTGTCCAAAGGATTGAATTTTTGTATAGCAGAACCATTTAATCTGGTAGATTTTAAAATCGACCTTTTCAAGGCGGTTCGCAAGATCCATTTGTTTAAGTCGTTTTCTGCAGTTAGTAACCATGCCACCCCCCGTGAAGTGTTCCCAGGTGAGTCACCTTGCCATGTGGGTCCCCTGGGCTTTTTTGTCACAGAGGACCCATTTGGTGATGTGCGGGAAGAGACCCGTGACCTTTTGGATTCTATGAGCATTACTCCGGTTTCTGCAAGTCATAAAGATAAAGTAACTGCACCTTTTACTGGAGGTAATAAATCTACCTATATGCCCCCAGTAGCCCCAGGTAATCTTGTAGATGTTTTCCAATCGCAGGTTTTAAAAGACATGGAGGCTTTAATATATGAAAAGCCCATAGAAAACCTTCTTTTAAAGGAAAAACAAGCTTTGGGTGAAATACAGGGCTGGTCTGATGTGATTGTCCGTAGTGCGGATAAAGGTGGCAACGTGGTGCTGCTTACAAGAGAATATTACAAAACAGAGGCATTGAGACAGTTGTCAGATGATACAACGTATTTGAAGCTTAAGGGGGACCCTACGGTAAAATTTAAAAATCTCTTGCGTTCGTTGCTAAGAGATTTTGTGGATAAAAAGGTGTTTTCTTGTAAACAGGCTGAAAAGCTACTACCGGATTTTCCGAGACGCCCACATTGGTATCACATACCGAAATTACACAAATCAGTGGAAGCCCCCCCTGGCCGTCCCATAGTGTCAGGGGTTGGTTCGTTAACTGAGCCTATCTCCTCTTATATCGACTGGCTGCTGCGCCCCCTGCTGTTGGATGTCCCTTCGTTTATTAAAGACACGGGAGACTTTCTGAATGTGATTAAGGATTTTGAATGGCAGGAATCATATGCTCTGACTTCGATTGATGTCGAAAGTCTTTATACACGTATTCCACAAAAGTTGGGGGTGGAAACAATTAGAAGCATTTTGGAGAATACTCCCACTGGTCATGACACTGTGGAGTTCATTTGTGATGGACTCTCGTTCATTTTAGAACACAATGCTTTTTCTTTTGACGGCCAGTGGTACCTGCAGACGGTGGGTACCGCTATGGGTACCCCCGTCGCATGTACCCTGGCAAACCTCTTTCTTGCGAGGTTTGAGGAGGAATATATTTATTCCAACAAAAACCCATTTCTTCGACATATCAAGCTATATGCTAGGTATGTGGATGACATGTTCATGGTGTGGGATGGGCACCAGGATGCCTTCACGGAGTTCGTGAGGTACCTGGGGACATCCAATACCATGAACATGGGGTTTACCTCGCAATTTGGAGGCACCAACTTGGTCTTTTTGGATGTCCAGTTATGCATTGAGGACGGGGTGATCTCCACTAGAGTATATCGTAAACCCTCGGCATGTAATTCTTTATTACATTATAACAGTGCTCATCCGCCATACATGAAGGGATCTCTGCCCTATAGTCAACTTCTTAGGGTTAAGAGAATCAATAGTGATCCTGCAGGTTTTGCGCAGCAGTCAGTCGATTTGATTGGAAGATTTAAGAAACGTGGGTACCCCCCATCTATTTTAAAAAATGCCTACGATAAAGCAGCAGCCACGGATGTTTCCACCACCTCCAAAAAAAGACAAAAAGAAGAAAAAAAGTTTGTCTTCAGTTTTAAGTTTGGCCCTCTTGACAACCACATCAGAACCGTCATACGTAAAAATTGGTGTATTTTACGTCAAGATACTGACCTCAAAGAAATAATAGATAGGGGACCTCTCTTTGCTAGCCGTCGCAGTACAAACATTAGAGACAGCATAGTCCGCAACCGCTTTGTCACTACCAAAAATAATTGGCTCACAGATAGTATCCCTAAAGGCAACTTCACATGCGGGGGTTGCAACTTCTGCAAGTACCATCATACAGGTAATAGAATTAGAGTAGGTCATATCCAGCACACTGTACGGGACTTTATTTCTTGCAGGACTACCCATGTCGTCTATGTTCTTTTTTGTCCGTGCAGACGCTTCTATATTGGCAAAACCTTCCGCCCACTGTTTGTTCGGATTAGGGAGCATTTTTACTCCATTAGAACAGGGAAAGGAGCTCCAAGGTTAATAGACCATCTACACACTTGCCATGCAGGAGATGCCCAAGTACTAAGATTTGCGGGTTTGGAGCGGGTCTCGTTGCCTGAGGGAGGAGGGGATTTGCGCCGCCTCCTGCTGCGCAGAGAAGCCAGATGGATCCTGCGCGCAGACGCAGCAGGACCATCTGGTTTAAATGACAAAGTCGACATGTCGGTTTTCTTATAAAAGTGTCTCAATCTTGGTTTCTAAAAGCTGTATTCGGTTTATTTGTAGTTCTCAGCATGTGCTATTTTATTATTGTTGTTTTTAATACCATTTTGTTTTAAATGTAACACTGTTTATGTTTGGAGTCCAGGGGGAGGAGTCTGGGATCCAGATGGGTCTATAAAACTCCTTCCTGTTCCACTCAGCATTAGGACCCGTTGAAGTGCCGTAGAGCACGAAACGATCGTTGTCCGTGGCTGACCCTATCCCTCCCTGCTATCCGTTTGTTTATATGTCCTAATAAAGTGATATTCACCGCAACAGGGTAAGTGCGCGCCTACTTTTTCTTTTTTGCCATTTGGATTCTGCACACATTTTTCCTGGCAGCAGCACCCCGTTGATTCAGGTGTAAAGGATTCATACAGCCAGTATCACTTTCTGTGGTGCTAGACCGATATTATAATACGGTCACTGAGTTGGACCTTTGAGCAGTGCGGATGTGTGTTTTCTCTACTATTGGACTATTATATGTTAGTTCTTCTCCATGCTCTAAAAACCGTACCCTAAGTCTTCTGAAGGGAAAACGCTACTGTTACTGTTGTGTTGGGTTAGCTTCGGACCCGTTTAATCGAAGCTGGTGGCAGCGAAAGTGCGCTGACTGTTGGATTATGCTGAAGCAACTGCGGGTTTGATAATTATTGTTCCTGCCTGAGTGGGAGTAGTTTACCGCGTCGCTGCAGCGTGCCCAATAGCCAGTACATAGCAGGCAGCCTTCCTGGCGACTAATTACCCAGGGTGCAGTACCTAATCTGACCTGAAAGTAAGGGGGCGCCAGAGAGCTGCAAGTGTTAAGTGGAACTGTAAGCGGGATATACATAAATCCCTGCAGTTTGTGGTATATTGAAAGCAGTGGGATACCTAGAATAAGCCCCTGCTGTAAGCAAGAGGCCAATAGCCTTGTGTGTGGTTTTTTATCACATCGTGGAGTGGAGGGATAACTAAGATAAGCCCCCCTACACATGTGATAGCCGTCTGTTGGCCTGAAGTCACCTCAATCCGTGACGTAGGGGTGACGGTCACGGTGGGAATCCTGACCCAGTGTTGACAGCGGTCAGGGAAATCGTGACAGAGGTGCACTGCGAATGTCAACAAACAAGGAAAAGAACTAGCTTGCATTGGCCGGGAATCGAACCCGGGCCTCCCGCGTGGCAGGCGAGAATTCTACCACTGAACCACCAATGCTTGGATGTGTCTTTTCTCTCTGTGGTGTCCACCAGTCCCAGGGTCTCTCTCTGTGGTGTCCACCAGTCCCAGGGTCTGATGGCCACCTTCGGCCGACTGGACCGCGTGCAGCTCCGCAGGGCCGGTGGTCGACGGAAGCCCGGCTAGCTCAGTCGGTAGAGCATGACACTCTTAATCTCAGGGTCGTGGGTTCGAGCCCCACGTTGGGCGGTTTCTTATTGCCTCCTTTTACTGCTTGTGCTAACTCCTGTCAACCCAGATGGCCCCTTGTGAAATGCCCCTTCTGCTGCAAAACATGAGAAACTGCCTAGTCCTGGATGATGAAGGGAAGGCCCAAAAGGATGGGGAGCCAAAGAAGAGCAGCGTGAGCCCTGTGGTTTTTGAAAGTGTCTGCAGAGTCAATGATGAAACGAGGTGCACTGCGAATGTCAACAAACAAGGAAAAGAACTAGCTTGCATTGGCCGGGAATCGAACCCGGGCCTCCCGCGTGGCAGGCGAGAATTCTACCACTGAACCACCAATGCTTGGATGTGTCTTTTCTCTCTGTGGTGTCCACCAGTCACAGGGTCTCTCTCTGTGGTGTCCACCAGTCCCAGGGTCTGATGGCCACCTTCGGCCGACTGGACCACGTGCAGCTCCGCAGGGCCGGTGGTCGACGGAAGCCCGGCTAGCTCAGTCGGTAGAGCATGAGACTCTTAATCTCAGGGTCGTGGGTTCGAGCCCCACGTTGGGCGGTTTCTTATTGCCTCCTTTTACTGCTTGTGCTAACTCCTGTCAACCCAGATGGCCCCTTGTGAAATGCCCCTTCTGCTGCAAAACATGAGAAACTGCCTAGTCCTGGATGATGGAGGGAAGGCCCAAAAGGATGGGGAACCAAAGAAGAGCAGCGTGAGCCCTGTGGTTTTTGAAAGTGTCTGCAGAGTCAATGATGAAACGAGGTTGTCACGATATGGTATGAAATATCATATAAGTTTAGTTGCTCTTCAGCTCATAAGGTGGGCTAAACCCCCCCTTCCCTAGCTGACTCTACTTGTTTCTCTCTGGGCTACAGACTGTATGCTAGAAGGGGGTTTTATTGCCTTGGGTCGTAAATTCCAGGCTCAGAGGAAAGTCCCTCACCCCTCCCACCTTCACCAGTCAGAACTGGAAAAATGGCTCCAAAAATTCATGAAAGATTCTTTGTTTAGTTTTTGTTAGATATTAGGCAACGATTTAAGCTAGAAATACGAAAATATATATTTTTATTCTCACTCGGTGTATCTACACAACCCGCGAAACACGAGCTTCTAACTCCATCTGGTAAAGAAGTAGGGATTTCTCTGGAAATATGTATCCCAGATAGGACATATTTGATCTCATTAGAATGCCCACGTTAATCTGAGATGAATGATGAGTTTGGTAGAACTATGGCGTGTTTTGTAGTGAAGTTATAGAAATTAGAAAGAATAGTTTAAAGTTTAGGCAGAATGTAGAGAGAGGAGGGTCTGGATAAGCCAGCCCTTCTGTGATGTCAAAGCCGGAAGGTATTAAGTTGTCGCAGGCTGCCCAGCTGAGTCTCTCTGCTAGATCTCTTCCTGACTGCTTGTCTCCTGAAGCCAGCAGCACGTCCAAATGAGCTGGGACATATGGAAAAACTCCACTAGCCTGGATGCTTGTCATGCTTTTAACATGTGAGTGTTATCTGTTCTCTTTTATTCGCTTTATGTTATAATTACCCATGTACATATTTGCAATTGTCTCATTGGTAACTTTTTTATAAAATATTTTTGATAACGCACTGCCTAATTTTTAATGGGATATACTATTATATGTTAGTTCTTCTCCATGCTCTAAAAACCGTACCCTAAGTCTTCTGAAGGGAAAACGCTACTGTTACTGTTGTGTTGGGTTAGCTTCGGACCCGTTTAATCGAAGCTGGTGGCAGCGAAAATGCGCTGACTGTTGGATTATGCTGAAGCAACTGCGGGTTTGATAATTATTGATCCTGCCTGAGTGGGAGTAGTTTACCGCGTCGCTGCAGCGTGCCCAATAGCCAGTACATAGCAGGCAGCCTTCCTGGCGACTAATTACCCAGGGTGCAGTACCTAATCTGACCTAAAAGTAAGGGGGCGCCAGAGAGCTGCAAGTGTTAAGTGGAACTGTAAGCGGGATATACATAAATCCCTGCAGTTTGTGGTATATTGAAAGCAGTGGGATACCTAGAATAAGCCCCTGCTGTAAGCAAGAGGCCAATAGCCTTGTGTGTGGTTTTTCATCACATCGTGGAGTGGAGGGATAACTAAGATAAGCCCCCCTGCACATGTGATAGCCGTCTGTTGGCCTGAAGTCACCTCAATCCGTGACGTAGGGGTGACGGTCACGGTGGGAATCCTGACCCAGTGTTGACAGCGGTCAGGGGAATCGTGACAATTGGTGGCAAGGCGGTGGGATATCTTAGAGCATTAGTGATTTGGTTTGAGTAATCATTCCTCTCACTAAAAACTTGCAGAAAGTTCTTGCGAGGACTCTGCGCAAATAAGTTTGGAGAACGAACTCAGTGCTTTTTAGTTGTGAGACAATTGCGTACTGGTAATTATCCCCTCCCTTTCTCTTCGTTTTTCTATCCTATCTTTTATTTGGCAACCATGGCTGCGAAAGGGGAAGCCTGGTACAACCAGCAGAAGAAGGACTCTCTTGCTGGGATATGCACGTACCATGGCCTGAACCCCCAGGGTAAGACCAAGACTCAAATGGTCGCTGAACTGGTGCAATTTGAAGCAGACCAAGCCAGGTCACAGAGCCCAGAGGCCGCAGAAGCCGGCACAAGTGAACATGGTGCTGCAGCAGAGGCACAGCCACTGAATACGGGCCCTACTGGCAACCAGGGGGGCGCAGACCTCCTCCTGCAGCTGGCTCTGCATCAAGGCTCCGCAGATGACCTAGAGAGACGTCTGCAGCTGATCCAGCAATACCAGCGAGCCGAGCGGGAGGCTGAGAGAGCCGAGCGCCAAGCCCAGCGAGAACATGAACTGGAGATGCTCCGGCAGGGGGGGATGCCCTCCACCACCCAGAGACGTGAGCACAGCAACGCTCAGATACCTAAGCCCCGGCCCGATCACTTTCCTGTTATAGAGAAGGACGGGGACTTGGACACTTTTCTGCGGGCCTTTGAGAAAGCCTGCAGACAGTACCGGCTGCCTACAGATGAATGGGCACGATACCTGACACCAGGGCTGAGAGGTAAAGCTCTGGAGGCGTTTGCTGCCCTCCCTCAAGAACAAGATGGAGACTATGAGGCCATCAAGCAGGCTCTGATAGCCAAGTACCAGCTTACACCCGAGGTGTACCGTAGAAAGTTCCGGACCCTCCAACGTGGCCCACACGACAGTTACAGTGATGTGGTGCATGGACTGGGGACCCACTTTGACCAGTGGACCCAAGGACTGTCAGTGACCACCTTTGCACAGCTGCGAGACCTGATGATCAAAGACCAGTTCTTTCATCTTTGCCCAGCTGAGGTGTGACAGTTCGTGATGGACAGAGAACCCAAAGACGTGACGAAAGCAGCGCAGATTGCCGATGCCTATGAGGCCAACCGTAGATCGGAAGTGCGGAAGCCAGTCACCACCAGCTGGAGAGGGGGTAAGCCTGCAACCAACGCCAGTACCCCTGCCAGCCAACACACCAGAGGTCCTGTCCCCGTGGCCAACAGCACCAGACCGACCACCGAACCTCGCACGTGTTACACCTGCCATCAGACTGGTCATATCAGTCCCTCCTGCCCAACCAAGCAGAAGAACACCCCAGCCAAGGCCCCAGGGCCTAATGCAGCAGTTCTTTTGGTGGGTGGTGTGGTTGGGAGGGTGTGTGACAACGTACAGCACGTCACTGTGGGAGGCCATGTTGCTACAGGCCTCAAGGACACCGGGGCTGAACGAACCCTCATCCCACCCGAACTGGCGGCCCCTGAAGAAATCATTCCGGGGAAAACCCTAACTGTCACTGGGATTAGGGGCATCAGCTGTCCCTTACCGATGGCCCGGGTTTTTATTGATTGGGGTGCTGGGAGCGGGGTGAAGGAAGTGGGGCTGTCTGATAATTTGCCCACTGATGTTTTGTTGGGGACTGATTTGGGGAGGATGTTTGCATACTACGTTCCTGACACCCCTCCCCAATCTACTAATAAGGGTAACGTTAACCCTGATGATGATGATGATGGGAAATCGCATGCGTTACCTGACCATGCTTTATCTTGTAATGATGCATCTATTAACCATTTTTTTCCTAGGATTGATGGCGAAAATGTTGTACCTGTGCCAACTGAACCTGATAATGATTTTTCTGTGAAGGTTAATGTGTCCATAGGTACAGGCGTGCCCAGCCACGTCGCTCTGCGGAGTGAGACGGCTGAGGAACCCCTAACAGGGGCAAGTGTCGGTGCTACAGGAAATGGGGAGAAGCATGGGAACCGTGAGAAAGGTGATGCCATGAAATTGACCGGTGCCACCGAGGAAGGTAACTGGCCCATAAGTAGCACTGCCCCTGGAGTGTTGGGGGTGGATGGGGAGGTAGAGCCCATAGCAGCGCCGGCTGATGGGACTGTAGAAATCCCTGGGGAGACAGCCTACGTAGCTGCTGTCACCCGCAGTCAGAGTGCCCGGAACGCAGATGACTGTCAGCCTTCCGGACCCTCCTCAGTCATCACTGTGACTGAACCAGAGGTGGACCCAGAGCAGGTCCAAAAGGGTTCCCGTGGGGAAGGGACCCTGACATCGCTTTTGGCTTCCCCTAGCCAGGAGTTTCAGGCCGCTCTGCACACAGATGCGAGCCTAGAGAGTTTGAGACAACTTGCCGGGACGCACTTCTCCGAGGCTGATAAGGAGAAGGTGTTCTGGGAACGAGGAAGGTTGTACCGGGAGATAGTACCCGGAGAATCACAAAAGGAGTGGTTGAGGGAAAGACAGCTGGTCGTCCCGCAGCAATTCCGGGGTGAGTTGTTGCGGATTGCCCATGAGATCCCGCTAGCTGGACACTTGGGGATCAGCAAAACTAAGGCCCGGCTGTCTCAACACTTCTATTGGCCTAAGATGGGGACAGATGTGTCAAACTACTGCCGCTCCTGTGTCACCTGTCAAAGGGTGGGGAAAGCGGGGCCTGCTCTTAAGGCTCCCCTGATCCCTTTACCAGTGATAGAGGAGCCTTTCCAGAGGATCGCGGTGGACATTGTGGGCCCGCTGGCCGTCCCCAGCAGCTCTGGAAAGCAATACATCCTTACTGTGGTAGACTATGCTACCCGGTACCCAGAGGCAGTAGCTCTGTCGTCAACTAGGGCAGATAAGGTGGCGGATGCCCTGTTGGCTATCTTTTCACGTGTAGGGTTTCCCAGGGAAATGCTTACTGATCAAGGGACCCAATTTATGTCTCGCCTAATGGAGGCTCTCTGTAAGAGAATGCAGGTGAAGCACCTGGTATCGAGTGCGTATCACCCACAGACCAATGGCTTGTGTGAACGCTTCAATGGTACCCTCAAACAGATGCTACGCATGCTGATTGAGACTCAAGGGTGCGACTGGGAGCGGTACCTCCCACACCTGCTGTTCGCTTACCGAGAGGTTCCGCAGGCCTCGACGGGGTTCTCACCCTTCGAGCTCCTGTACGGCAGGCGAGTCCGGGGACCCCTTGGGTTGGTAAGAGAATTCTGGGAAGAGGAGCCGAACCCTTCTGAAGTGTCCATAGTGGAGTATGTCATGCGCTTCCGTGACAAGATGCAGACCTTGACGCAGTTGGTGCATGACAACATGACGCAGGCTCAGGCTGATCAGAAGCACTGGTACGACCAGAACGCCCGGGAGCGGACCTACCACGTGGGTCAAAAGGTGTGGGTGCTGGTCCCCGTACCAATGGATAAGCTTCAGGCAGCCTGGGAGGGCCCGTACGTCGTCCACCAACAGCTCAACCCGGTCACTTACGTGGTCACGCTTGACCACGCTCGGGGTAGGCGAAAGGCCTTTCACGTCAACATGATGAAGGCTCATCACGAACGTGAACCTTTCGTCCTACCGGTCTGCAGCTTGCCCGAAGACGGTGAGGAAGACACCCTCCTGGACATGCTGGCCCAAGCCAAGGCCAATGGGTCCATCGAGGACGTGGAGGTAAGCGCCTCGTTAACGGAACCCGAGCGGTTGCAGTTGCAAACCACACTGGAACCCTTCCGGGTCGTGTTCTCCAACCGACCTGGGAGGACTGAGTTAGCCGTCCACGAGGTGGACACCGGGAATCACGCCCCACTACGGCGAACACCCTATCGAATCTCTGACCAGGTGCAGCAGATTATGCGCCAAGAGATCGATTAGATGTTACAGCTGGGGGTGATTCGACGGTCAAAGAGCGCATGGGCATCATCTGTAGTTCTCGTGCCAAAGAAGGACCGGACCACCCGGTTCTGCGTGGACTACAGGGGGCTCAACGCCATCACAGCCTCGGATGCGCACCCAATGCCGCGCATCGAGGAGCTGCTTGAGAAGTTAGCTGGCGCAGATTACCTAACAATAATGGATCTGAGTCGAGGATACTGGCAGATTCCCCTGAGCCCTGAGGCGCAGGAGAAGTCCGCCTTTATCACACCCTTTGGACTGTACGAGTCCACGGTCATGCCCTTCGGCATGAAGAATGCCCCTGCCACTTTCCAGCGGATGGTCAACCTCCTGCTTCAGGGACTGGAGAAGTACGCCGTGGCGTACTTGGATGACATTGCCATCTTCAGTTCCTCCTGGGAGGAACACCTGCAGCATCTCGAGGAGGTGCTCAGGCGAATTCACCAAGCAGGACTGACTATCAAGCCGGGAAAGTGTGAGATGGGCATGAGGGAGGTTCACTACCTGGGGCACCGGGTAGGCGGGAACACCCTGAAGCCAGAGCCTGACAAAGTGGGAGTGATCGTGAACTGGCCCACTCCCGTGACCAAGAAACAGGTGATGTCCTTCTTGGGCACTGCAGGGTACTATAGGCGCTTTGTAAAGCACTATAGTAGCCTGGCAAAACCTTTGACGGACCTCACTAGGAAGAAGCTACCCCACATCGTCAACTGGACAGATGGCTGTGAGGGGGCCTTCCAGGCGTTGAAAACCGCACTGTGCAACGCCCCTGTGTTGAAAGCAGTCAACAGCAGTCGACCGTACTTGGTGCAGACCGACGCCAGCGAGTTTGGCCTTGGTGCTGTGCTCAGCCAGGTTGACTCGGAGGACCAAGAGCACCCCGTGTTATACCTGAGCCGGAAACTTTTGCCGAGGGAAGTGGCCTTCTCCACCATCGAGAAGGAGTGCCTGGCCATAGTCTGGGCCCTGCAGCGCTTGCAGCCCTACTTGTACGGTCGCCCCTTCACTGTGGTGACCGACCACAACCCTCTGCGCTGGCTAAACGCCATGTGTGGAACCAACGGCAGGTTGCTACGCTGGAGCCTTGCCCTTCAGCAGTTTGACTTCACCATTGAACATAAAACGGGCAAAGAGCATGGGAATTTAGATGGACTCTCCCGCCAGGGTGAACCTACTGAGGTGCCCATAGAGGCATACCGTGGGGTACTGCCTCCCTAGCACACACCAAAAGGGGGAGGTGTCACGATATGGTATGAAATATCATATAAGTTTAGTTGCTCTTCAGCTCATAAGGTGGGCTAAACCCCCCCTTCCCTAGCTGACTCTACTTGTTTCTCTCTGGGCTACAGACTGTATGCTAGAAGGGGGTTTTATTGCCTTGGGTCGTAAATTCCAGGCTCAGAGGAAAGTCCCTCACCCCTCCCACCTTCACCAGTCAGAACTGGAAAAATGGCTCCAAAAATTCATGAAAGATTCTTTGCTTAGTTTTTGTTAGATATTAGGCAAACGATTTAAGCTAGAAATACGAAAATATATATTTTTATTCTCACTCGGTGTATCTACACAACCCGCGAAACACGAGCTTCTAACTCCATCTGGTAAAGAAGTAGGGATTTCTCTGGAAATATGTATCCCAGATAGGACATATTTGATCTCATTAGAATGCCCACGTTAATCTGAGATGAATGATGAGTTTGGTAGAACTATGGCGTGTTTTGTAGTGAAGTTATAGAAATTAGAAAGAATAGTTTAAAGTTTAGGCAGAATGTAGAGAGAGGAGGGTCTGGATAAGCCAGCCCTTCTGTGATGTCAAAGCCGGAAGGTATTAAGTTGTCGCAGGCTGCCCAGCTGAGTCTCTCTGCTAGATCTCTTCCTGACTGCTTGTCTCCTGAAGCCAGCAGCACGTCCAAATGAGCTGGGACATATGGAAAAACTCCACTAGCCTGGATGCTTGTCATGCTTTTAATATGTGAGTGTTATCTGTTCTCTTTTATTCCCTTTATGTTATAATTACCCATGTACATATTTGCAATTGTCTCATTTGTAACTTTTTTATAAAATATTTTTGATAACGCACTGCCTAATTTTTAATGGGATATACTATTATATGTTAGTTCTTCTCCATGCTCTAAAAACCGTACCCTAAGTCTTCTGAAGGGAAAACGCTACTGTTACTGTTGTGTTGGGTTAGCTTCGGACCCGTTTAATCGAAGCTGGTGGCAGCGAAAGTGCGCTGACTGTTGGATTATGCTGAAGCAACTGCGGGTTTGATAATTATTGTTCCTGCCTGAGTGGGAGTAGTTTACCGCGTCGCTGCAGCGTGCCCAATAGCCAGTACATAGCAGGCAGCCTTCCTGGCGACTAATTACCCAGGGTGCAGTACCTAATCTGACCTGAAAGTAAGGGGGCGCCAGAGAGCTGCAAGTGTTAAGTGGAACTGTAAGCGGGATATACATAAATCCCTGCAGTTTGTGGTATATTGAAAGCAGTGGGATACCTAGAATAAGCCCCTGCTGTAAGCAAGAGGCCAATAGCCTTGTGTGTGGTTTTTCATCACATCGTGGAGTGGAAGGATAACTAAGATAAGCCCCCCTACACATGTGATAGCCGTCTGTTGGCCTGAAGTCACCTCAATCCGTGACGTAGGGGTGACGGTCACGGTGGGAATCCTGACCCAGTGTTGACAGCGGTCAGGGGAATCGTGACAGAGGTGCACTGCGAATGTCAACAAACAAGGAAAAGAACTAGCTTGCATTGGCCGGGAATCGAACCCGGGCCTCCCGCGTGGCAGGCGAGAATTCTACCACTGAACCACCAATGCTTGGATGAGTCTTTTCTCTCTGTGGTGTCCACCAGTCCCAGGGTCTCTCTCTGTGGTGTCCACCAGTCCCAGGGTCTGATGGCCACCTTCGGCCGACTGGACAGCGTGCAGCTCCACAGGGCCGGTGGTCGACGGAAGCCCGGCTAGCTCAGTTGGTAGAGCATGAGACTCTTAATCTCAGGGTCGTGGGTTCGAGCCCCACGTTGGGCGGTTTCTTATTGCCTCCTTTTACTGCTTGTGCTAACTCCTGTCAACCCAGATGGCCCCTTGTGAAATGCCCCTTCTGCTGCAAAACATGAGAAACTGCCTAGTCCTGGATGATGAAGGGAAGGCCCAAAAGGATGGGGAGCCAAAGAAGAGCAGCGTGAGCCCTGTGGTTTTTTGAAAGTGTCTGCAGAGTCAATGATGAAACGAGGTGCACTGCGAATGTCAACAAACAAGGAAAAGAACTAGCTTGCATTGGCCGGGAATCGAACCCGGGCCTCCCGCGTGGCAGGCGAGAATTCTACCACTGAACCACCAATGCTTGGATGTGTCTTTTCTCTTTGTGGTGTCCACCAGTCCCAGGGTCTCTCTCTGTGGTGTCCACCAGTCCCAGGGTCTGATGGCCACCTTCGGCCGACTGGACCGCGTGCAGCTCCGCAGGGCCGGTGGTCGACGGAAGCCCGGCTAGCTCAGTCGGTAGAGCATGAGACTCTTAATCTCAGGGTCGTGGGTTCGAGCCCCACGTTGGGCGGTTTCTTATTGCCTCCTTTTACTGCTTGTGCTAACTCCTGTCAACCCAGATGGCCCCTTGTGAAATGCCCCTTCTGCTGCAAAACATGAGAAACTGCCTAGTACTGGATGATGAAGGGAAGGCCCAAAAGGATGGGGAGCCAAAGAAGAGCAGCGTGAGCCCTGTGGTTTTTGAAAGTGTCTGCAGAGTCAATGATGAAACGAGGTGCACTGCGAATGTCAACAAACAAGGAAAAGAACTAGCTTGCATTGGCCGGGAATCGAACCCGGGCCTCCCGCGTGGCAGGCGAGAATTCTTCCACTGAACCACCAATGCTTGGATGTGTCTTTTCTCTCTGTGGTGTCCACCAGTCCCAGGGTCTCTCTCTGTGGTGTCCACCAGTCCCAGGGTCTGATGGCCACCTTCGGCCGACTGGACCGCGTGCAGCTCCGCAGGGCCGGTGGTCGACGGAAGCCCGGCTAGCTCAGTCGGTAGAGCATGAGACTCTTAATCTCAGTGTCGTGGGCTCGAGCCCCACGTTGGGCGGTTTCTTATTGCCTCCTTTTACTGCTTGTGCTAACTCCTGTCAACCCAGATGGCCCCTTGTGAAATGCCCCTTCTGCTGCAAAACATGAGAAACTGCCTAGTCCTGGATGATGAAGGGAAGGCCCAAAAAGATGGGGAGCCAAAGAAGAGCAGCGTGAGCCCTGTGGTTTTTGAAAGTGTCTGCAGAGTCAATGATGAAACGAGGTGCACTGCGAATGTCAACAAACAAGGAAAAGAACTAGCTTGCATTGGCCGGGAATCGAACCCGGGCCTCCCGCGTGGCAGGCGAGAATTCTACCACTGAACCACCAATGCTTGGATGTGTCTTTTCTCTCTGTGGTGTCCACCAGTCCCAGGGTCTCTCTCTGTGGTGTCCACCAGTCCCAGGGTCTGATGGCCACCTTCGGCCGACTGGACCGCGTGCAGCTCTGCAGGGCCGGTGGTTGACGGAAGCCCGGCTAGCTCAGTCGGTAGAGCATGAGACTCTTAATTTCAGGGTCGTGGGTTCGAGCCCCACGTTGGGCGGTTTCTTATTGCCTCCTTTTACTGCTTGTGCTAACTCCTGTCAACCCAGATGGCCCCTTGTGAAATGCCCCTTCTGCTGCAAAACATGAGAAACTGCCTAGTCCTGGATGATGAAGGGAAGGCCCAAAAGGATGGGGAGCCAAAGAAGAGCAGCGTGAGCCCTGTGGTTTTTGAAAGTGTCTGCAGAGTCAATGATGAAACGAGGTGCACTGCGAATGTCAACAAACAAGGAAAAGAACTAGCTTGCATTGGCCGGGAATCGAACCCGGGCCTCCCGCGTGGCAGGCGAGAATTCTACCACTGAACCACCAATGCTTGGATGTGTCTTTTCTCTCTGTGGTGTCCACCAGTCCCAGGGTCTCTCTCTGTGGTGTCCACCAGTCCCAGGGTCTGATGGCCACCTTCGGCCGACTGGACCGCGTGCAGCTCCGCAGGGTCGGTGGTCGACGGAAGCCCGGCTAGCTCAGTCGGTAGAGCATGAGACTCTTAATCTCAGGGTCGTGGGTTCGAGCCCCACGTTGGGCGGTTTCTTATTGCCTCCTTTTACTGCTTGTGCTAACTCCTGTCAACCCAGATGGCCCCTTGTGAAATGCCCCTTCTGCTGCAAAACATGAGAAACTGCCTAGTCCTGGATGATGAAGGGAAGGCCCAAAAGGATGGGGAGCCAAAGAAGAGCAGCGTGAGCCCTGTGGTTTTTGAAAGTGTCTGCAGAGTCAATGATGAAACGAGGTGCACTGCGAATGTCAACAAACAAGGAAAAGAACTAGCTTGCATTGGCCGGGAATCGAACCCGCGCCTCCCGCGTGGCAGGCGAGAATTCTACCACTGAACCACCAATGCTTGGATGTGTCATTTCTCTCTGTGGTGTCCACCAGTCCCAGGGTCTCTCTCTGTGGTGTCCACCAGTCCCAGTGTCTGATGGCCACCTTCGGCCGACTGGACCGCGTGCAGCTCCGCAGGGCCGGTGGTCGACGGAAGCCCGGCTAGCTCAGTCGGTAGAGCATGAGACTCTTAATCTCAGTGTCGTGGGCTCGAGCCCCACGTTGGGCGGTTTCTTATTGCCTCCTTTTACTGCTTGTGCTAACTCCTGTCAACCCAGATGGCCCCTTGTGAAATGCCCCTTCTGCTGCAAAACATGAGAAACTGCCTAGTCCTGGATGATGAAGGGAAGGCCCAAAAGGATGGGGAGCCAAAGAAGAGCAGCGTGAGCCCTGTGGTTTTTGAAAATGTCTGCAGAGTCAATGATGAAACGAGGTGCACTGCCAATGTCAACAAACAAGGAAAAGAACTAGCTTGCATTGGCCGGGAATCGCACCCGGGCCTCCCGCGTGGCAGGCGAGAATTCTACCACTGAACCACCAATGCTTGGATGTGTCTTTTCTCTCTGTGGTGTCCACCAGTCCCAGGGTCTCTCTCTGTGGTGTCCACCAGTCCCAGGGTCTGATGGCCACCTTCGGCCGACTGGACCGCGTGCAGCTCCGCAGGGCCGGTGGTTGACGGAAGCCCGGCTAGCTCAGTCGGTAGAGCATGAGACTCTTAATTTCAGGGTCGTGGGTTCGAGCCCCACGTTGGGCGGTTTCTTATTGCCTCCTTTTACTGCTTGTGCTAACTCCTGTCAACCCAGATGGCCCCTTGTGAAATGCCCCTTCTGCTGCAAAACATGAGAAACTGCCTAGTCCTGGATGATGAAGGGAAGGCCCAAAAGGATGGGGAGCCAAAGAAGAGCAGCGTGAGCCCTGTGGTTTTTGAAAGTGTCTGCAGAGTCAATGATGAAACGAGGTGCACTGCGAATGTCAACAAACAAGGAAAAGAACTAGCTTGCATTGGCCGGGAATCGAACCCGGGCCTCCCGCGTGGCAGGCGAGAATTCTACCACTGAACCACCAATGCTTGGATGTGTCTTTTCTCTCTGTGGTGTCCACCAGTCCCAGGGTCTCTCTCTGTGGTGTCCACCAGTCCCAGGGTCTGATGGCCACCTTCGGCCGACTGGACCGCGTGCAGCTCCGCAGGGCCGGTGGTTGATAAGCTTCAGGCAGCCTGGGAGGGCCCGTACGTCGTCCACCAACAGCTCAACCCGGTCACTTACGTGGTCACGCTTGACCACGCTCGGGGTAGGCGAAAGGCCTTTCACGTCAACATGATGAAGGCTCATCACGAACGTGAACCTTTCGTCCTACCGGTCTGCAGCTTGCCCGAAGACGGTGAGGAAGACACCCTCCTGGACATGCTGGCCCAAGCCAAGGCCAATGGGTCCATCGAGGACGTGGAGGTAAGCGCCTCGTTAACGGAACCCGAGCGGTTGCAGTTGCAAACCACACTGGAACCCTTCTGGGTCGTGTTCTCCAACCGACCTGGGAGGACTGAGTTAGCCGTCCACGAGGTGGACACCGGGAATCACGCCCCACTACGGCGAACACCCTATCGAATCTCTGACCAGGTGCAGCAGATTATGCGCCAAGAGATCGATTAGATGTTACAGCTGGGGGTGATTCGACGGTCAAAGAGCGCATGGGCATCATCTGTAGTTCTCGTGCCAAAGAAGGACCGGACCACCCGGTTCTGCGTGGACTACAGGGGGCTCAACGCCATCACAGCCTCGGATGCGCACCCAATGCCGCGCATCGAGGAGCTGCTTGAGAAGTTAGCTGGCGCAGATTACCTAACAATAATGGATCTGAGTCGAGGATACTGGCAGATTCCCCTGAGCCCCGAGGCGCAGGAGAAGTCCGCCTTTATCACACCCTTTGGACTGTACGAGTCCACGGTCATGCCCTTCGGCATGAAGAATGCCCCTGCCACTTTCCAGCGGATGGTCAACCTCCTGCTTCAGGGACTGGAGAAGTACGCCGTGGCGTACTTGGATGACATTGCCATCTTCAGTTCCTCCTGGGAGGAACACCTGCAGCATCTCGAGGAGGTGCTCAGGCGAATTCACCAAGCAGGACTGACTATCAAGCCGGGAAAGTGTGAGATGGGCATGAGGGAGGTTCACTACCTGGGGCACCGGGTAGGCGGGAACACCCTGAAGCCAGAGCCTGACAAAGTGGGAGTGATCGTGAACTGGCCCACTCCCGTGACCAAGAAACAGGTGATGTCCTTCTTGGGCACTGCAGGGTACTATAGGCGCTTTGTAAAGCACTATAGTAGCCTGGCAAAACCTTTGACGGACCTCACCAGGAAGAAGCTACCCCACATCGTCAACTGGACAGATGGCTGTGAGGGGGCCTTCCAGGCGTTGAAAACCGCACTGTGCAACGCCCCTGTGTTGAAAGCAGTCAACAGCAGTCGACCGTACTTGGTGCAGACCGACGCCAGCGAGTTTGGCCTTGGTGCTGTGCTCAGCCAGGTTGACTCGGAGGACCAAGAGCACCCCGTGTTATACCTGAGCCGGAAACTTTTGCCGAGGGAAGTGGCCTACTCCACCATCGAGAAGGAGTGCCTGGCCATAGTCTGGGCCCTGCAGCGCTTGCAGCCCTACTTGTACGGTCGCCCCTTCACTGTGGTGACCGACCACAACCCTCTGCGCTGGCTAAACGCCATGTGTGGAACCAACGGCAGGTTGCTACGCTGGAGCCTTGCCCTTCAGCAGTTTGACTTCACCATTGAACATAAAACGGGCAAAGAGCATGGGAATGCAGATGGACTCTCCCGCCAGGGTGAACCTACTGAGGTGCCCATAGAGGCATACCGTGGGGTACTGCCTCCCTAGCACACACCAAAAGGGGGAGGTGTCACGATATGGTATGAAATATCATATAAGTTTAGTTGCTCTTCAGCTCATAAGGTGGGCTAAACCCCCCCTTCCCTAGCTGACTCTACTTGTTTCTCTCTGGGCTACAGACTGTATGCTAGAAGGGGGTTTTATTGCCTTGGGTCGTAAATTCCAGGCTCAGAGGAAAGTCCCTCACCCCTCCCACCTTCACCAGTCAGAACTGGAAAAATGGCTCCAAAAATTCATGAAAGATTCTTTGTTTAGTTTTTGTTAGATATTAGGCAAACGATTTAAGCTAGAAATACGAAAATATATATTTTTATTCTCACTCGGTGTATCTACACAACCCGCGAAACACGAGCTTCTAACTCCATCTGGTAAAGAAGTAGGGATTTCTCTGGAAATATGTATCCCAGATAGGACATATTTGATCTCATTAGAATGCCCACGTTAATCTGAGATGAATGATGAGTTTGGTAGAACTATGGCGTGTTTTGTAGTGAAGTTATAGAAATTAGAAAGAATAGTTTAAAGTTTAGGCAGAATGTAGAGAGAGGAGGGTCTGGATAAGCCAGCCCTTCTGTGATGTCAAAGCCGGAAGGTATTAAGTTGTCGCAGGCTGCCCAGCTGAGTCTCTCTGCTAGATCTCTTCCTGACTGCTTGTCTCCTGAAGCCAGCAGCACGTCCAAATGAGCTGGGACATATGGAAAAACTCCACTAGCCTGGATGCTTGTCATGCTTTTAATATGTGAGTGTTATCTATTCTCTTTTATTGCCTTTATGTTATAATTACCCATGTACATATTTGCAATTGTCTCATTTGTAACTTTTTTATAAAATATTTTTGATAACGCACTGCCTAATTTTTAATGGGATATACTATTATATGTTAGTTCTTCTCCATGCTCTAAAAACCGTACCCTAAGTCTTCTGAAGGGAAAACGCTACTGTTACTGTTGTGTTGGGTTAGCTTCGGACCCGTTTAATCGAAGCTGGTGGCAGCGAAAGTGCGCTGACTGTTGGATTATGCTGAAGCAACTGCGGGTTTGATAATTATTGTTCCTGCCTGAGTGGGAGTAGTTTACCGCGTCGCTGCAGCGTGCCCAATAGCCAGTACATAGCAGGCAGCCTTCCTGGCGACTAATTACCCAGGGTGCAGTACCTAATCTGACCTGAAAGTAAGGGGGCGCCAGAGAGCTGCAAGTGTTAAGTGGAACTGTAAGCGGGATATACATAAATCCCTGCAGTTTGTGGTATATTGAAAGCAGTGGGATACCTAGAATAAGCCCCTGCTGTAAGCAAGAGGCCAATAGCCTTGTGTGTGGTTTTTCATCACATCGTGGAGTGGAAGGATAACTAAGATAAGCCCCCCTACACATGTGATAGCCGTCTGTTGGCCTGAAGTCACCTCAATCCGTGACGTAGGGGTGACGGTCACGGTGGGAATCCTGACCCAGTGTTGACAGCGGTCAGGGGAATCGTGACAGAGGTGCACTGCGAATGTCAACAAACAAGGAAAAGAACTAGCTTGCATTGGCCGGGAATCGAACCCGGGCCTCCCGCGTGGCAGGCGAGAATTCTACCACTGAACCACCAATGCTTGGATGTGTCTTTTCTCTCTGTGGTGTCCACCAGTCCCAGGGTCTCTCTCTGTGGTGTCCACCAGTCCCAGTGTCTGATGGCCACCTTCGGCCGACTGGACCGCGTGCAGCTCCGCAGGGCCGGTGGTTGACGGAAGCCCGGCTAGCTCAGTCGGTAGAGCATGAGACTCTTAATTTCAGAGTCGTGGGTTCGAGCCCCACGTTGGGCGGTTTCTTATTGCCTCCTTTTACTGCTTGTGCTAACTCCTGTCAACCCAGATGGCCCCTTGTGAAATGCCCCTTCTGCTGCAAAACATGAGAAACTGCCTAGTCCTGGATGATGAAGGGAAGGCCCAAAAGGATGGGGAGCCAAAGAAGAGCAGCGTGAGCCCTGTGGTTTTTGAAAGTGTCTGCAGAGTCAATGATGAAACGAGGTGCACTGCGAATGTCAACAAACAAGGAAAAGAACTAGCTTGCATTGGCCGGGAATCGAACCCGGGCCTCCCGCGTGGCAGGCGAGAATTCTTCCACTGAACCACCAATGCTTGGATGTGTCATTTCTCTCTGTGGTGTCCACCAGTCCCAGGGTCTCTCTCTGTGGTGTCCACCAGTCCCAGTGTCTGATGGCCACCTTCGGCCGACTGAACCGCGTGCAGCTCCGCAGGGCCGGTGGTCGACGGAAGTCCGGCTAGCTCAGTCGGTAGAGCATGAGACTCTTAATCTCAGTGTCGTGGGCTCGAGCCCCACGTTGGGCGGTTTCTTATTGCCTCCTTTTACTGCTTGTGCTAACTCCTGTCAACCCAGATGGCCCCTTGTGAAATGCCCCTTCTGCTGCAAAACATGAGAAACTGCCTAGTCCTGGATGATGAAGGGAAGGCCCAAAAGGATGGGGAGCCAAAGAAGAGCAGCGTGAGCCCTGTGGTTTTTGAAAGTGTCTGCAGAGTCAATGATGAAACGAGGTGCACTGCGAATGTCAACAAACAAGGAAAAGAACTAGCTTGCATTGGCCGGGAATCGAACCCGGGCCTCCCGCGTGGCAGGCGACAATTCTACCACTGAACCACCAATGCTTGGATGTGTCTTTTCTCTCTGTGGTGTCCACCAGTCCCAGGGTCTCTCTCTGTGGTGTCCACCAGTCCCAGGGTCTGATGGCCACCTTCGGCCGACTGGACCGCGTGCAGCTCCGCAGGGCCGGTGGTTGACGGAAGCCCGGCTAGCTCAGTCGGTAGAGCATGAGACTCTTAATTTCAGGGTCGTGGGTTCGAGCCCCACGTTGGGCGGTTTCTTATTGCCTCCTTTTACTGCTTGTGCTAACTTCTGTCAACCCAGATGGCCCCTTGTGAAATGCCCTTTCTGCTGCAAAACATGAGAAACTGCCTAGTCCTGGATGATGAAGGGAAGGCCCAAAAGGATGGGGAGCCAAAGAAGAGCAGCGTGAGCCCTGTGGTTTTTTTTATTCTCACTCGGTGTATCTACACAACCCGCGAAACACGAGCTTCTAACTCCATCTGGTAAAGAAGTAGGGATTTCTCTGGAAATATGTATCCCAGATAGGACATATTTGATCTTATTAGAATGCCCACGTTAATCTGAGATGAATGATGAGTTTGGTAGAACTATGGCGTGTTTTGTAGTGAAGTTATAGAAATTAGAAAGAATAGTTTAAAGTTTAGGCAGAATGTAGAGAGAGGAGGGTCTGGATAAGCCAGCCCTTCTGTGATGTCAAAGCCGGAAGGTATTAAGTTGTCGCAGGCTGCCCAGCTGAGTCTCTCTGCTAGATCTCTTCCTGACTGCTTGTCTCCTGAAGCCAGCAGCACGTCCAAATGAGCTGGGACATATGGAAAAACTCCACTAGCCTGGATGCTTGTCATGCTTTTAACATGTGAGTGTTATCTGTTCTCTTTTATTCCCTTTATGTTATAATTACCCATGTACATATTTGCAATTGTCTCATTTGTAACTTTTTTATAAAATATTTTTGATAACGCACTGCCTAATTTTTAATGGGATATACTATTATATGTTAGTTCTTCTCCATGCTCTAAAAACCGTACCCTAAGTCTTCTGAAGGGAAAACGCTACTGTTACTGTTGTGTTGGGTTAGCTTCGGACCCGTTTAATCGAAGCTGGTGGCAGCGAAAGTGCGCTGACTGTTGGATTATGCTGAAGCAACTGCGGGTTTGATAATTATTGTTCCTGCCTGAGTGGGAGTAGTTTACCGCGTCGCTGCAGCGTGCCCAATAGCCAGTACATAGCAGGCAGCCTTCCTGGCGACTAATTACCCAGGGTGCAGTACCTAATCTGACCTGAAAGTAAGGGGGCGCCAGAGAGCTGCAAGTGTTAAGTGGAACTGTAAGCGGGATATACATAAATCCCTGCAGTTTGTGGTATATTGAAAGCAGTGGGATACCTAGAATAAGCCCCTGCTGTAAGCAAGAGGCCAATAGCCTTGTGTGTGGTTTTTCATCACATCGTGGAGTGGAGGGATAACTAAGATAAGCCCCCCTGCACATGTGATAGCCGTCTGTTGGCCTGAAGTCACCTCAATCCGTGACGTAGGGGTGACGGTCACGGTGGGAATCCTGACCCAGTGTTGACAGCGGTCAGGGGAATCGTGACAATTGGTGGCAAGGCGGTGGGATATCTTAGAGCATTAGTGATTTGGTTTGAGTAATCATTCCTCTCACTAAAAACTTGCAGAAAGTTCTTGCGAGGACTCTGCGCAAATAAGTTTGGAGAACGAACTCAGTGCTTTTTAGTTGTGAGACAATTGCGTACTGGTAATTATCCCCTCCCTTTCTCTTCGTTTTTCTATCCTATCTTTTATTTGGCAACCATGGCTGCGAAAGGGGAAGCCTGGTACAACCAGCAGAAGAAGGACTCTCTTGCTGGGATATGCACGTACCATGGCCTGAACCCCCAGGGTAAGACCAAGACTCAAATGGTCGCTGAACTGGTGCAATTTGAAGCAGACCAAGCCAGGTCACAGAGCCCAGAGGCCGCAGAAGCCGGCACAAGTGAACATGGTGCTGCAGCAGAGGCCCAGCCACTGAATACGGGCCCTACTGGCAACCAGGGGGGCGCAGACCTCCTCCTGCAGCTGGCTCTGCATCAAGGCTCCGCAGATGACCTAGAGAGACGTCTGCAGCTGATCCAGCAATACCAGCGAGCCGAGCGGGAGGCTGAGAGAGCCGAGCGCCAAGCCCAGCGAGAACATGAACTGGAGATGCTCCGGCAGGGGGGGATGCCCTCCACCACCCAGAGACGTGAGCACAGCAGCGCTCAGATACCTAAGCCCCGGCCCGATCACTTTCCTGTTATAGAGAAGGACGGGGACTTGGACACTTTTCTGCGGGCCTTTGAGAAAGCCTGCAGACAGTACCGGCTGCCTACAGATGAATGGGCACGATACCTGACACCAGGGCTGAGAGGTAAAGCTCTGAAGGCGTTTGCTGCCCTCCCTCAAGAACAAGATGGAGACTATGAGGCCATCAAGCAGGCTCTGATAGCCAAGTACCAGCTTACACCCGAGGTGTACCATAGAAAGTTCCGGACCCTCCAACGTGGCCCACACGACAGTTACAGTGATGTGGTGCATGGACTGGGGACCCACTTTGACCAGTGGACCCAAGGACTGTCAGTGACCACCTTTGCACAGCTGCGAGACCTGATGATCAAAGACCAGTTCTTTCATCTTTGCCCAGCTGAGGTGCGACATTTCGTGATGGACAGAGAACCCAAAGACGTGACGAAAGCAGCGCAGATTGCCGATGCCTATGAGGCCAACCGTAGATCGGAAGTGCGGAAGCCAGTCACCACCAGCTGGAGAGGGGGTAAGCCTGCAACCAACGCCAGTACCCCTGCCAGCCAACACACCAGAGGTCCTGTCCCCATGGCCAACAGCACCAGACCGACCACCGAACCTCGCACGTGTTACACCTGCCATCAGACTGGTCATATCAGTCCCTCCTGCCCAACCAAGCAGAAGAACACCCCAGCCAAGGCCCCAGGGCCTAATGCAGCAGTTCTTTTGGTGGGTGGTGTGGTTGGGAGGGTGTGTGACAACGTACAGCACGTCACTGTGGGAGGCCATGTTGCTACAGGCCTCAAGGACACCGGGGCTGAACGAACCCTCATCCCACCCGAACTGGCGGCCCCTGAAGAAATCATTCCGGGGAAAACCCTAACTGTCACTGGGATTAGGGGCATCAGCTGTCCCTTACCGATGGCCCGGGTTTTTATTGATTGGGGTGCTGGGAGCGGGGTGAAGGAAGTGGGGCTGTCTGATAATTTGCCCACTGATGTTTTGTTGGGGACTGATTTGGGGAGGATGTTTGCATACTACGTTCCTGACACCCCTCCCCAATCTACTAATAAGGGTAACGTTAACCCTGATGATGATGATGATGGGAAATCGCATGCGTTACCTGACCATGCTTTATCTTGTAATGATGCATCTATTAACCATTTTTTTCCTAGGATTGATGGCGAAAATGTTGTACCTGTGCCAACTGAACCTGATAATGATTTTTCTGTGAAGGTTAATGTGTCCATAGGTACAGGCGTGCCCAGCCACGTCGCTCTGCGGAGTGAGACGGCTGAGGAACCCCTAACAGGGGCAAGTGTCGGTGCTACAGGAAATGGGGAGAAGCATGGGAACCGTGAGAAAGGTGATGCCATGAAATTGACCGGTGCCACCGAGGAAGGTAACTGGCCCATAAGTAGCACTGCCCCTGGAGTGTTGGGGGTGGATGGGGAGGTAGAGCCCATAGCAGCGCCGGCTGATGGGACTGTAGAAATCCCCGGGGAGACAGCCTACGTAGCTGCTGTCACCCGCAGTCAGAGTGCCCGGAACGCAGATGACTGTCAGCCTTCCGGACCCTCCTCAGTCATCACTGTGACTGAACCAGAGGTGGACCCAGAGCAGGTCCAAAAGGGTTCCCGTGGGGAAGGGACCCTGACATCGCTTTTGGCTTCCCCTAGCCAGGAGTTTCAGGCCGCTCTGCACACAGATGCGAGCCTAGAGAGTTTGAGACAACTTGCCGGGACGCACTTCTCCGAGGCTGATAAGGAGAAGGTGTTCTGGGAACGAGGAAGGTTGTACCGGGAGACAGTACCCGGAGAATCACAAAAGGAGTGGTTGAGGGAAAGACAGCTGGTCGTCCCGCAGCAATTCCGGGGTGAGTTGTTGCGGATTGCCCATGAGATCCCGCTAGCTGGACACTTGGGGATCAGCAAAACTAAGGCCCGGCTGTCTCAACACTTCTATTGGCCTAAGATGGGGACAGATGTGTCAAACTACTGCCGCTCCTGTGTCACCTGTCAAAGGGTGGGGAAAGCGGGGCCTGCTCTTAAGGCTCCCCTGATCCCTTTACCAGTGATAGAGGAGCATTTCCAGAGGATCGCGGTGGACATTGTGGGCCCGCTGGCCGTCCCCAGCAGCTCTGGAAAGCAATACATCCTTACTGTGGTAGACTATGCTACCCGGTACCCAGAGGCAGTAGCTCTGTAGTCAACTAGGGCAGATAAGGTGGCGGATGCCCTGTTGGCTATCTTTTCACGTGAAGGGTTTCCCAGGGAAATGCTTACTGATCAAGGGACCCAATTTATGTCTCGCCTAATGGAGGCTCTCTGTAAGAGAATGCAGGTGAAGCACCTGGTATCGAGTGCGTATCACCCACAGACCAATGGCTTGTGTGAACGCTTCAATGGTACCCTCAAACAGATGCTACGCATGCTGGTTGAGACTCAAGGGCGCGACTGGGAGCGGTACCTCCCACACCTGCTGTTCGCTTACCGAGAGGTTCCGCAGGCCTCGACGGGGTTCTCACCCTTCGAGCTCCTGTACGGCAGGCGAGTCCGGGGACCCCTTGGGTTGGTAAGAGAATTCTGGGAAGAGGAGCCGAACCCTTCTGAAGTGTCCATAGTGGAGTATGTCATGCGCTTCCATGACAAGATGCAGACCTTGACGCAGTTGGTGCATGACAACATGACGCAGGCTCAGGCTGATCAGAAGCACTGGTACGACCAGAACGCCCGGGAGCGGACCTACCACGTGGGTCAAAAGGTGTGGGTGCTGGTCCCCGTACCAATGGATAAGCTTCAGGCAGCCTGGGAGGGCCCGTACGTCGTCCACCAACAGCTCAACCCGGTCACTTACGTGGTCACGCTTGACCACGCTCGGGGTAGGCGAAAGGCCTTTCACGTCAACATGATGAAGGCTCATCACGAACGTGAACCTTTCATCCTACCGGTCTGCAGCTTGCCCGAAGACGGTGAGGAAGACACCCTCCTGGACATGCTGGCCCAAGCCAAGGCCAATGGGTCCATCGAGGACGTGGAGGTAAGCGCCTCGTTAACGGAACCCGAGCGGTTGCAGTTGCAAACCACACTGGAACCCTTCCGGGTCGTGTTCTCCAACCGACCTGGGAGGACTGAGTTAGCCGTCCACGAGGTGGACACCGGGAATCACGCCCCACTACGGCGAACACCCTATCGAATCTCTGACCAGGTGCAGCAGATTATGCGCCAAGAGATCGATTAGATGTTACAGCTGGGGGTGATTCGACGGTCAAAGAGCGCATGGGCATCATCTGTAGTTCTCGTGCCAAAGAAGGACCGGACCACCCGGTTCTGCGTGGACTACAGGGGGCTCAACGCCATCACAGCCTCGGATGCGCACCCAATGCCGCGCATCGAGGAGCTGCTTGAGAAGTTAGCTGGCGCAGATTACCTAACAATAATGGATCTGAGTCGAGGATACTGGCAGATTCCCCTGAGCCCCGAGGCGCAGGAGAGGTCCGCCTTTATCACACCCTTTGGACTGTACGAGTCCACGGTCATGCCCTTCGGCATGAAGAATGCCCCTGCCACTTTCCAGCGGATGGTCAACCTCCTGCTTCAGGGACTGGAGACGTACGCCGTGGCGTACTTGGATGACATTGCCATCTTCAGTTCCTCCTGGGAGGAACACCTGCAGCATCTCGAGGAGGTGCTCAGGCGAATTCACCAAGCAGGACTGACTATCAAGCCGGGAAAGTGTGAGATGGGCATGAGGGAGGTTCACTACCTGGGGCACCGGGTAGGCGGGAACACCCTGAAGCCAGAGCCTGACAAAGTGGGAGTGATCGTGAACTGGCCCACTCCCGTGACCAAGAAACAGGTGATGTCCTTCTTGGGCACTGCAGGGTACTATAGGCGCTTTGTAAAGCACTATAGTAGCCTGGCAAAACCTTTGACGGACCTCACCAGGAAGAAGCTACCCCACATCGTCAACTGGACAGATGGCTGTGAGGGGGCCTTCCAGGCGTTGAAAACCGCACTGTGCAATGCCCCTGTGTTGAAAGCAGTCAACAGCAGTCGACCGTACTTGGTGCAGACCGACGCCAGCGAGTTTGGCCTTGGTGCTGTGCTCAGCCAGGTTGACTCGGAGGACCAAGAGCACCCCGTGTTATACCTGAGCCGGAAACTTTTGCCGAGGGAAGTGGCCTACTCCACCATCGAGAAGGAGTGCCTGGCCATAGTCTGGGCCCTGCAGCGCTTGCAGCCCTACTTGTACGGTCGCCCCTTCACTGTGGTGACCGACCACAACCCTCTGCGCTGGCTAAACGCCATGTGTGGAACCAACGGCAGGTTGCTACGCTGGAGCCTTGCCCTTCAGCAGTTTGACTTCACCATTGAACATAAAACGGGCAAAGAGCATGGGAATGCAGATGGACTCTCCCGCCAGGGTGAACCTACTGAGGTGCCCATAGAGGCATACCGTGGGGTACTGCCTCCCTAGCACACACCAAAAGGGGGAGGTGTCACGATATGGTATGAAATATCATATAAGTTTAGTTGCTCTTCAGCTCATAAGGTGGGCTAAACCCCCCCTTCCCTAGCTGACTCTACTTGTTTCTCTCTGGGCTACAGACTGTATGCTAGAAGGGGGTTTTATTGCCTTGGGTCGTAAATTCCAGGCTCAGAGGAAAGTCCCTCACCCCTCCCACCTTCACCAGTCAGAACTGGAAAAATGGCTCCAAAAATTCATGAAAGATTCTTTGTTTAGTTTTTGTTAGATATTAGGCAACGATTTAAGCTAGAAATACGAAAATATATACTTTTATTCTCACTCGGTGTATCTACACAACCCGCGAAACACGAGCTTCTAACTCCATCTGGTAAAGAAGTAGGGATTTCTCTGGAAATATGTATCCCAGATAGGACATATTTGATCTCATTAGAATGCCCACGTTAATCTGAGATGAATGATGAGTTTGGTAGAACTATGGCGTGTTTTGTAGTGAAGTTATAGAAATTAGAAAGAATAGTTTAAAGTTTAGGCAGAATGTAGAGAGAGGAGGGTCTGGATAAGCCAGCCCTTCTGTGATGTCAAAGCCGGAAGGTATTAAGTTGTCGCAGGCTGCCCAGCTGAGTCTCTCTGCTAGATCTCTTCCTGACTGCTTGTCTCCTGAAGCCAGCAGCACGTCCAAATGAGCTGGGACATATGGAAAAACTCCACTAGCCTGGATGCTTGTCATGCTTTTAACATGTGAGTGTTATCTGTTCTCTTTTATTCCCTTTATGTTATAATTACCCATGTACATATTTGCAATTGTCTCATTTGTAACTTTTTTATAAAATATTTTTGATAACGCACTGCCTAATTTTTAATGGGATATACTATTATATGTTAGTTCTTCTCCATGCTCTAAAAACCGTACCCTAAGTCTTCTGAAGGGAAAACGCTACTGTTACTGTTGTGTTGGGTTAGCTTCGGACCCGTTTAATCGAAGCTGGTGGCAGCGAAAGTGCGCTGACTGTTGGATTATGCTGAAGCAACTGCGGGTTTGATAATTATTGTTCCTGCCTGAGTGGGAGTAGTTTACCGCGTCGCTGCAGCGTGCCCAATAGCCAGTACATAGCAGGCAGCCTTCCTGGCGACTAATTACCCAGGGTGCAGTACCTAATCTGACCTGAAAGTAAGGGGGCACCAGAGAGCTGCAAGTGTTAAGTGGAACTGTAAGCGGGATATACATAAATCCCTGCAGTTTGTGGTATATTGAAAGCAGTGGGATACCTAGAATAAGCCCCTGCTGTAAGCAAGAGGCCAATAGCCTTGTGTGTGGT
>NC_091283.1:573117341-573172341 GCF_032444005.1 Ranitomeya imitator | reverse complement strand
CCCAAAAGGAAGGGGAGCCAAAGAAGAGCAGCGTGAGCCCTGTGGTTTTTGAAAGTGTCTGCAGAGTCAATGATGAAACGAGGCGCACTGCGAATGTCAACAAACAAGGAAAAGAACTAGCTTGCATTAGCCGGGAATCGAACCCGGGCCTCCCGCGTGGCAGGCGAGAATTCTACCACTGAACCACCAATGCTTGGATGTGTCTTTTCTCTCTGTGGTGTCCACCAGTCCCATGGTCTCTCTCTGTGGTGTCCACCAGTCCCAGGGTCTGATGGCCACCTTCGGCCGACTGGACCGCGTGCAGCTCCGCAGGGCCGGTGGTCGACGGAAGCCCGGCTAGCTCAGTCGGTAGAGCATGAGACTCTTAATCTCAGGGTCGTGGGTTCGAGCCCCACGTTGGGCGGTTTCTTATTGCCTCCTTTTACTGCTTGTGCTAACTCCTGTCAACCCAGATGGCCCCTTGTGAAATGCCCCTTCTGCTGCAAAACATGAGAAACTGCCTAGTCCTGGATGATGAAGGGAAGGCCCAAAAGGATGGGGAGCCAAAGAAGAGCAGCGTGAGCCCTGTGGTTTTTGAAAGTGTCTGCAGAGTGAATGATGAAACGAGGTGCACTGCGAATGTCAACAAACAAGGAAAAGAACTAGCTTGCATTGGCCGGGAATCGAACCCAGGCCTCCCGCGTGGCAGGCGAGAATTCTACCACTGAACCACCAATGCTTGGTAGTGTCTTATGTCTCTGTGGTGTCCACCAGTCCCAGGGTCTCTCTCTGTGGTGTCCACCAGTCCCAGCGTCTGATGGCCACCTTCGGCCGACTGGACCGCGTGCAGCTCCGCAGGGCCGGTGGTCGACGGAAGCTCGGCTAGCTCAGTCGGTAAAGCATGAGACTCTTAACCTCAGGGTCGTGGGTTTGACCCCCACGTTGGGCAGTTTCTTATTGCCTCCTTTTACTGCTTGTGCTAACTCCTGTCAACCCAGATGGCCCCTTGTGAAATGCCCCTTCTGCTGCAAAACATGAGAAACTGCCTAGTCCTGGATGATGAAGGGAAGGCCCAAAAGGATGGAGAGCCAAAGAAGAGCAGCGTGAGCCCTGTGGTTTTTGAAAGTGTCTGCAGAGTCAATGATGAAACGAGGTGCACTGCGAATGTCAACAAACAAGGAAAAGAACTAGCTTGCATTGGCCGGGAATCGAACCCGGGCCTCCCGCGTGGCAGTCGAGAATTCTACCACTGAACCACCAAAGCTTGGATGTGTCTTTTCTCTCTGTGGTGTCCACCAGTCCCAGGGTCTCTCTCTGTGGTGTCCACCAGTCCCAGGGTCTGATGGCCACCTTCGGCCGACTGGACCGCGTGCAGCTCCGCAGGGTCGGTGGTCGACGGAAGCCCGGCTAGCTCAGTCGGTAGAGCATGAGACTCTTAATCTCAGGGTCGTGGGTTCGAGCCCCACGTTGGGCGGTTTCTTATTGCCTCCTTTTACTGCTTGTGCTAACTCCTGTCAACCCAGATGGCCCCTTGTGAAATGCCCCTTCTGCTGCAAAACATGAGAAACTGCCTAGTCCTGGATGATGAAGGGAAGGCCCAAAAGGATGGGGAGCCAAAGAAGAGCAGCGTGAGCCCTGTGGTTTTTGAAAGTGTCTGCAGAGTCAATGATGAAACGAGGTGCACTGCGAATGTCAACAAACAAGGAAAAGAACTAGCTTGCATTGGCCGGGAATCGAACCCGGGCCTCCCGCGTGGCAGGCGAGAATTCTACCACTGAACCACCAATGCTTGGATGTGTCTTTTCTCTCTGTGGTGTCCACCAGTCCCAGGGTCTCTCTCTGTGGTGTCCACCAGTCCCAGGGTCTCTCTCTGTGGTGTCCACCAGTCCCAGGGTCTGATGGCCACCTTCGGCCGACTGGACCGCGTGCAGCTCCGCAGGGCCGGTGGTCGACGGAAGCCCGGCTAGCTCAGTCGGTAGAGCATGAGACTCTTAATCTCAGGGTCGTGGGTTAGAGCCCCACGTTGGGCGGTTTCTTATTGCCTCCTTTTACTGCTTGTGCTAACTCCTGTCAACCCAGATGGCCCCTTGTGAAATGCCCCTTCTGCTGCAAAACATGAGAAACTGCCTAGTCCTGGATGATGAAGGGAAGGCCCAAAAGGATGGGGAGCCAAAGAAGAGCAGCGTGAGCCCTGTGGTTTTTGAAAGTGTCTGCAGAGTCAATGATGAAACGAGGTGCACTGCGAATGTCAACAAACAAGGAAAAGAACTAGCTTGCATTGGCTGGGTCGTGGGTTCGAGCCCCACATTGGGCGGTTTCTTATTGCCCCCTTTTACTGCTTGTGCTAACTCCTGTCAACCCAGATGGCCCCTTGTGAAATGCCCCTTCTTGTGCAGAAGCCGGCACAAGTGAACATGGTGCTGCAGCAGAGGCCCAGCCACTGAATACGGGCCCTACTGGCAACCAGGGGGGCGCAGACCTCTTCCTGCAGCTGGCTCTGCATCAAGGCTCCGCAGATGACCTAGAGAGACGTCTGCAGCTGATCCAGCAATACCAGCGAGCCGAGCGGGAGGCTGAGAGAGCCGAGCGCCAAGCCCAGCGAGAACATGAACTGGAGATGCTCCGGCAGGGGGGGGTGCCCTCCACCACCCAGAGACGTGAGCACAGCAGCGCTCAGATACCTAAGCCCCGGCCCGATCACTTTCCTGTTATGGAGAAGGACGGGGACTTGGACACTTTTCTGCGGGCCTTTGAGAAAGCCTGCAGACAGTACCGGCTGCCTACAGATGAATGGGCACGATACCTGACACCAGGGCTGAGAGGTAAAGCTCTGGAGGCGTTTGCTGCCCTCCCTCAAGAACAAGATGGAGACTATGAGGCCATCAAGCAGGCTCTGATAGCCAAGTACCAGCTTACACCCGAGGTGTACCGTAGAAAGTTCCGGACCCTCCAACGTGGCCCACACGACAGTTACAGTGATGTGGTGCATGGACTGGGGACCCACTTTGACCAGTGGACCCACGGACTGTCAGTGACCACCTTTGCACAGCTGCGAGACCTGATGATCAAAGACCAGTTCTTTCATCTTTGCCCAGCTGAGGTGCGACAGTTCGTGATGAACAGAGAACCCAAAGACGTGACGAAAGCAGCGCAGATTGCCGATGCCTATGAGGCCAACCGTAGATCGGAAGTGCGGAAGCCAGTCACCACCAGCTGGAGAGGGGGTAAGCCTGCAACCAACGCCAGTACCCCTGCCAGCCAACACACCAGAGGTCCTGTCCCCGTGGCCAACAGCACCAGACCGACCACCGAACCTCGCACGTGTTACACCTGCCATCAGACTGGTCATATCAGTCCCTCCTGCCCAACCAAGCAGAAGAACACCCCAGCCAAGGCCCCAGGGCCTAATGCAGCAGTTCTTTTGGTGGGTGGTGTGGTTGGGAGGGTGTGTGACAACGTACAGCACGTCACTGTGGGAGGCCATGTTGCTACAGGCCTCAAGGACACCGGGGCTGAACGAACCCTCATCCGACCCGAACTGGCGGCCCCTGAAGAAATCATTCCGGGGAAAACCCTAACTGTCACTGGGATTAGGGGCATCAGCTGTCCCTTACCGATGGCCCGGGTTTTTATTGATTGGGGTGCTGGGAGCGGGGTGAAGGAAGTGGGGCTGTCTGATAATTTGCCCACTGATGTTTTGTTGGGGACTGATTTGGGGAGGATGTTTGCATACTACGTTCCTGACACCCCTCCCCAATCTACTAATAAGGGTAACGTTAACCCTGATGATGATGATGATGGGAAATCGCATGCGTTACCTGACCATGCTTTATCTTGTAATGATGCATCTATTAACCATTTTTTTCCTAGGATTGATGGCGAAAATGTTGTACCTGTGCCAACTGAACCTGATAATGATTTTTCTGTGAAGGTTAATGTGTCCATAGGTACAGGCGTGCCCAGCCACGTCGCTATGCGGAGTGAGATGGCTGAGGAACCGCTAACAGGGGCAAGTGTCGGTGCTACAGGAAATGGGGAGAAGCATGGGAACCGTGAGAAAGGTGATGCCATGAAATTGACCGGTGCCACCGAGGAAGGTAACTGGCCCATAAGTAGCACTGCCCCTGGAGTGTTGGGGGTGGATAGGGAGGTAGAGCCCATAGCAGCGCCGGCTGATGGGACTGTAGAAATCCCCGGGGAGACAGCCTATGTAGCTGCTGTCACCCACAGTCAGAGTGCCCGGAACGCAGATAACTGTCAGCCTTCCGGACCCTCCTCAGTCATCACTGTGACTGAACCAGAGGTGGACCCAGAGCAGGTCCAAGAGGGTTCCCGTGGGGAAGGGACCCTGACATCGCTTTTGGCTTCCCCTAGCCAGGAGTTTCAGGCCGCTCTGCACACAGATGCGAGCCTAGAGAGTTTGAGACAACTTGCCGGGACGCACTTCTCCGAGGCTGATAAGGAGAAGGTGTTCTGGGAACGAGGAAGGTTGTACCGGGAGACAGTACCCGGAGAATCACAAAAGGAGTGGTTGAGGGAAAGACAGCTGGTCGTCCCGCAGCAATTCCGGGGTGAGTTGTTGCGGATTGCCCATGAGATCCCGCTAGCTGGACACTTGGGGATCAGCAAAACTAAGGCCCGGCTGTCTCAACACTTCTATTGGCCTAAGATGGGGACAGATGTGTCAAACTACTGCCGCTCCTGTGTCACCTGTCAAAGGGTGGGGAAAGCGGGGCCTGCTCTTAAGGCTCCCCTGATCCCTTTACCAGTGATAGAGGAGCCTTTCCAGAGGATCGCGGTGGACATTGTGGGCCCGCTGGCCGTCCCCAGCAGCTCTGGAAAGCAATACATCCTTACTAGTGTTGAGCGATACCTTCCGATATCGGAAAGTATCGGTATCGGATAGGATCGGCCGATATTCAAAAAATATCGGATATCGCCGATACCGATACCCGATCCCAATGCAAGTCAATGGGACCAAAATATCGGAATTAAAATAAACCCTTTCTTGCCTTGTAGGTTCATTCTACATGAAGGAAAACAACTAAGAATAATGCCGGATGTATTTGGGGAGGTGGCGGAGACATTAAAGTCATAGAGGTTTATCCCAATCAAATAGAATAGCATGTTTTTTGTTTTTTTTTAAGACGTTCGGAGTGACAAAGATATTGACTATGTAAATTTTTTTTTTTATTTTGTCAGATATTGATGTTTCACTATTCCACGCCCTTCCCCTTCTTTTTTTTCTTTTTTTTTTTCTTTTCCCACACTTTCATCTTCATCATCATCAGCATCTTTGACATCAACTTCTTCTTCACCTTATTCATCTTCTTCTTCATCCTTTACCTTTTTTTTTTTTTTTTGATTACATTCTTCATATTCATTTTATTCAACTATTATTATTCTTCCTATTCTACATATTCTTTTTATTCCACTGTTATTATTCTTCCTATTCTACTTCTTCATCATATTCTCATTTGTGACAGGCATTCCCGTAGTTGTTATCTATAAAAGTTGGAAGATTACACCTTCCGTTCTGCCAGTCACAAAAGTTACATTTGTCCGCGTTCAGTTTGGCCTGCAGCATCAGGCTTTATCCAGGGGCACCAGGAGGAGGGGACTCACCCCCATACACTGCTTAGTCTTCTTCTGCATATAATTTAGATAATATCTTTTGCTCTGATATTAAGTCTTATGCTTAATGTTCTTCTGCTCTTTGTTCTGCAGCCTCTTGTTCTTCTGCTTCTCGGTCTTCCATGTCGTCGTCTCCAGGGTCGTCGTCTCCAGTGTCGTCATCTCCGCCGTCGTCGTCTCAGCCGTCGTCATCGGGGTGGTCTTCCGGGTCGTCGTCGTCGTCATCGGGGTGGTCTTCCGGGTCGTCGACTTTAGGGTCTTCAACTTGGAAATGTAGCAGAAGGTACAAGAAGGCTGAGAAAATGCCAAGAACCAGCTGATGGAACTGGAACTCGGATGGCTACCCGAAGGTTCAAGAGCCTATGGAACTACCGAGGACCAGCTGACGTTACTGGAACCCGGTTACTAAGCAGGAGGTACCCGTGCTAAAAAGCACTACCAAGGACCGCCTGACGTTGGCGGAACTCGGATACCCAGAAGGAGGCACCTAAGCCAAAGGCTCTGCCCGGAACCAGCTGACGGTACTGGAACCAGGATGGGGAGCAGAAGGTACAAGAGCAAAAGACACTGCCGAGAACCAGCTGACGGTACTGGAACCCGGATGGGTAGCCGAAGGTCCAAGAGCCAATGGAACTACCGAGGACCAGCTGACGTTACTGGAACCCGGTTACTAAGCAGGAGGTACCCGTGCCCGAAAGCACTACCAAGGACCACCTGACGTTGGTGGAACTTGGATACCCAGAAGGAGGCACCTAAGCCAAAGGCTCTGCCCGGAACCAGCTGACGGTACTGGAACCAGGATGGGGAGCAGAAGGTACAAGAGCAAAAGACACTGCCGAGAACCAGCTGACGGTGCTGGAACCAGGTGGTGGACCTGAAGGTCCACAGGAGAGGAGAGAAAAGCTAGGCCGCGAGGCAGCCGCAGTTACCGAACCCCAACAGTCTTACAGGGGGAGCTAGGCCTACTGGCACTACAGAACCAGCCTTGACTACCAGTTCACGCAGCCCACATAGGAAGCTCCTAAACTGGAGGCACCCTGGAGTTGGCTAACCCGACCGCAACACGACGGGGCAAGCATAGGCGTCTCAGCGAGTTTGACACAACCCGGAAACAGCTGACGGTGCTGAAACCAGGTTTGGCACGACGGAGTACCTGTGACAAAAACACTGCGAGAACCAGCTGGCGGTGCTGGAACCCAGATGCGTTGCCCCAGTGTGCAAGAGCCAATGGCACGACCAAGGACCAGCTGGCGGTGCTGGAACCCGGTTACTAAGCTGTAGGTGCCCGCGCTTAAAAGCACTACCAAGGACCGCCTGACGTTGGCGGAACTCGGATACCCAGGAGGAGGCAGCTAAGCCAAAGGCTCGGCCTGGAACCAGCTGACGGTGCTGGAACCAGGTGGTGGACCCCAAGGCACACAGGAGAGGAGAGAACAGCTAGGCCGCGAGGCAGCCGCAGTTACCGAACCCCAACAGTCCTACAGGGGGAGCTGGGCCTACTGGCACTACAGAACCAGCCTTGACTACCAGTTCACGCAGCCCACATAGGAAGCTCCTAAACTGGAGGCACCCTGGAGTTGGCTAACCCGACCGCACCACGACGGGGCAAGCATAGGCGTCTCAGCGAGTTTGACACAACCCGGAAACAGCTGACGGTGCTGAAACCAGGTTTGGCACGAGGGAGTACCTGTGACAAAAACACTGCCGAGAACCAGCTGGCGGTGCTGGAACCCAGATGCGTTGCCCCAGTGTGCAAGAGCCAATGGCACGACCGAGGACCAGCTGGCGGTGCTGGAACCCGGTTACTAAGCTGTAGGTGCCCGCGCTTAAAAGCACTACCAAGGACCGCCTGACGTTGGCGGAACTCGGATACCCAGGAGGAGGCAGCTAAGCCAAAGGCTCGGCCTGGAACCAGCTGACGGTGCTGGAACCAGGTGGTGGACCCCAAGGCCCACAGGAGAGGAGAGAACAGCTAGGCCGCGAGGCAGCCGCAGTTACCGAACCCCAACAGTCCTACAGGGGGAGCTGGGCCTACTGGCACTACAGAACCAGCCTTGACTACCAATTCACGCAGCCCACATAGGAAGCTCCTAAACTGGAGGCACCCTGGAGTTGGCTAACCCGACCGCACCACGACGGGGCAAGCATAGGCGTCTCAGTGAGCTTGACACAACCCGGAAACAGCTGACGGTGCTGAAACCAGGCTTGGCACGAGGGAGTACCTGTGTCAAGAACACTGCCGAGAACCAGCTGGCGGTGCTGGAACCCAGATGCGTTGCCCCAGTGTGCAAGAGCCAATGGCACGACCGAGGACCAGCTGGCGGTGCTGGAACCCGGTTACTAAGCTGTAGGTGCCCGCGCTTAAAAGCACTATCAAGGACCGCCTGACGTTGGCGGAACTCGGATACCCAGGAGGAGGCACCTAAGCCAAAGGCTCGGCCCGGAACCAGCTGACGGTGCTGGAACCAGGTGGTGGACCCCAAGGCCCACAGGAGAGGAGAGAACAGCTAGGCCGCGAGGCAGCCGCAGTTACCGAACCCCAACAGTCCTACAGGGGGAGCTGGGCCTACTGGCACTACAGAACCAGCCTTGACTACCAGTTCACGCAGCCCACATAGGAAGCTCCTAAACTGGAGGCACCCTGGAGTTGGCTAACCCGACCGCACCACGACGGGGCAAGCATAGGCGTCTCAGTGAGCTTGACACAACCCGGAAACAGCTGATGGTGCTGAAACCAGGCTTGGCACGAGGGAGTACCTGTGTCAAGAACACTGCCGATAACCAGCTGGCGGTGCTGGAACCCAGATGCGTTGCCCCAGTGTGCAAGAGCCAATGGCACGACCGAGGACCAGCTGGCGGTGCTGGAACCCGGTTACTAAGCTGTAGGTGCCCGCGCTTAAAAGCACTACCAAGGACCGCCTGTCGTTGGCGGAACTCGGATACCCAGGAGGAGGCACCTAAGCCAAAGGCTCGGCCCGGAACCAGCTGACGGTGCTGGAACCAGGTGGTGGACCCCAAGGCCCACAGGAGAGGAGAGAACAGCTAGGCCGCGAGGCAGCCGCAGTTACCGAACCCCAACAGTCCTACAGGGGGAGCTGGGCCTACTGGCACTACAGAACCAGCCTTGACTACCAGTTCACGCAGCCCACATAGGAAGCTCCTAAACTGGAGGCACCCTGGAGTTGGCTAACCCGACCGCACCACGACGGGGCAAGCATAGGCATCTCAGTGAGCTTGACACAACCCGGAAACAGCTGACGGTGCTGAAACCAGGCTTGGCACGAGGGAGTACCTGTGTCAAGAACACTGCCAAGAACCAGCTGGTGGTGCTGGAACCCAGATGCGTTGCCCCAGTGTGCAAGAGCCAATGGCACGACCGAGGACCAGCTGGCGGTGCTGGAACCCGGTTACTGAGCTGTAGGTGCCCGCGCTTAAAAGCACTACCAAGGACCGCCTGACGTTGGCGGAACTCGGATACCCAGGAGGAGGCACCTAAGCCAAAGGCTCGGCCCGGAACCAGCTGACGGTGCTGGAACCAGGTGGTGGACCCCAAGGCCCACAGGAGAGGAGAGAACAGCTAGGCCGCGAGGCAGCCGCAGTTACCGAACGCCAACAGTCTTACAGGGGGAGCTGGGCCTACTGGCACTACAGAACCAGCCTTGACTACCAATTCATGCAGCCCACATAGGAAGCTCCTAAACTGAAGGCACCCTGGAGTTGGCTAACCCGACCGCACCACGACGGGGCAAGCATAGGCGTCTCAGTGAGCTTGACACAACCCGGAAACAGCTGACGGTGCTGAAACCAGGCTTGGCACGAGGGAGTACCTGTGTCAAGAACACTGCCGAGAACCAGCTGGCGGTGCTGGAACCCAGATGCGTTGCCCCAGTGTGCAAGAGCCAATGGCACGACCGAGGACCAGCTGGCGGTGCTGGAACCCGGTTACTGAGCTGTAGGTGCCCGCGCTTAAAAGCACTACCAAGGACCGCCTGACGTTGGCGGAACTCGGATACCCAGGAGGAGGCACCTAAGCCAAAGGCTCGGCCCGGAACCAGCTGACGGTGCTGGAACCAGGTGGTGGACCCCAAGGCCCACAGGAGAGGAGAGAACAGCTAGGCCGCGAGGCAGCCGCAGTTACCGAACGCCAACAGTCCTACAGGGGGAGCTGGGCCTACTGGCACTACAGAACCAGCCTTGACTACCAATTCATGCAGCCCACATAGGAAGCTCCTAAACTGGAGGCACCCTGGAGTTGGCTAACCCGACCGCAACACGACGGGGCAAGCATAGGCGTCTCAGCGAGTTTGACACAACCCGGAAACAGCTGACGGTGCTGAAACCAGGTTTGGCACGAGGGAGTACCTGTGACAAAAACACTGCCGAGAACCAGCTGGCGGTGCTGGAACCCAGATGCGTTGCCCCAGTGTGCAAGAGCCAATGGCACGACCGAGGACCAGCTGGTGGTGCTGGAACCCGGTTACTAAGCTGTAGGTGCCCGCGCTTTAAAGCACTACCAAGGACCGCCTGACGTTGGCGGAACTCGGATACCCAGGAGGAGGCACCTAAGCCAAAGGCTCGGCCCGGAACCAGCTGACGGTGCTGGAACCAGGAGGTAGACCCGAAGGCCCACAGGAGAGGAGAGAACAGCTAGGCCGCGAGGCAGCCGCAGTTACCGAACCCCAACAGTCCTACAGGGGGAGCTGGGCCTACTGGCACTACAGAACCAGCCTTGACTACCAGTTCACACAGCCCACATAGGAAGCTCCTAAACTGGAGGCACCCTGGAGTTGGCTAACCCGACAGCACCACGACGGGGCAAGCATAGGCGTCTCAGTGAGCTTGACACAACCCGGAAACAGCTGACGGTGCTGGAACCAGGTTTGGCACGAGGGAGTACCAGTGACAAAAACACTGCCGAGAACCAGCTGGCGGTGCTGGAACCCAGATCCGTTGCCTATTAAAGATTGTCTTCCTAGAGCCCCAACTAGCGGTGCTGGAGCAAACGGTAAGCAGGGGGAGCATAGTGTAGGCCGAAGCCTGCACTGGAGGCAGCTTTGTGTCAGCGTTGCGTTTGCAGGACACTTTGCCGGCTACACAGTGTGGGAACAGCTGGCGTTGCTGAACCCCACTAACACAATGGCAGGTGTTTTTCTCTGTGCAGCTAGCACTTGCGGGCAAAAACTAGCGATGTTAGAGCCCGTGGTGAAGCAGGAGGAGGAGGAGAGGAGCAGAGTGTAGGCCGAAGCCTAGTGGAACCAATTTCAAAGGAAACCTTTAACCCCCTCTCAGGTGTTACAAAGTACAAGAGACACACCTTGTGCAGTATTAATGCTGCACAAGTGAAAGGTTGCTCTATTAATTTGTCTACTTGCACACGCTGAATGAAAGACGTACACAATTTAGCCCATTCTACAGTCAAACTGTAGTGGATGCGTGACTTGGCTTTTTAAGGAGACGCAGCACAGGTGTCCCAAATAACGCCTTGGTGCTTGGCGCAGCTTCCTGAGCGTTGTTATTTGCTGTACAGGAGTCTGCACTCTTGTGTTATCCCTTGGCAATGCCCTGTTAGAGCTGCCCGTCTTATGACCTCATTTCATGTTGGCCGGTGCGGTTAACGATGGCCATAAATCCCAGACCCACAGTGCCTTTTCATAAAGTCACACTGCGGTGCTGGGATTCGTGGCCTTGAGCAGTAAATATTTTGGCCGCTCACACACGTCCTTACACCTGCTTCAGACTGGGCGGCCTCTGCTGATCCCTTCTCGCATGCCGCGGCCATGAGGCTGCACAGTCTGAAGAAGGCAGAAGGAGATGAGTTAAGACAGGCGAAGATATGCACTGCTCGTGCCCATCAATCACACCCTCGCAGTCAAAATAAGTAAGACAACGAGGGGCGTTGTGTCGGGCATGGCGGACGCACAGGCACAGCCAGCCAACCAATGATGTCAGTAGACGGGCAGCGCTAACAATGGGGGTGCTGCGTGTCATTAGAAAGGAAAGTCACACCTCAGGGACAGTGGAATGGTCTCTAATGAGACACATTTTGTACGTGTTGAGTTCCACGTGGGCAAGGAGAAAAAGTCAGCCACCTTGTACAAATGCAGCAGTACTGCTGTACAAGGTGGCTGTTATACATAGAAACACCTGGGGGTGGGGGGCAGGCTCCCTTCAATTTCAGTTCATGTGCCTGCGTGGCGTTTGCAGGACACGTTGCCGGCTACACAGCAGGGGAACAGCTGGCGGTGCTGAACCCCACTAACACATTGGCTGGTGTTTTTCTCTGTGCAGCTAGCACTTCCGGGCAGAAACTGGCGGTGTTTGAGCCCAGGGTCAGCAGGAGGAGGAGAGGAGCAGAGTGTAGGCCGAAGCCTGCACTGGTGGCAGCTTTTGGTCAATTGTGCCAGCGTGGCTTGTGCTGGACACGATGCCGGCTACACAGCGGGGGAACAGCTGGCGGTGCTGAACCCCACTGACACAATGGTGGGTGTTTTTCTCTGTGCAGCTAGCATGTCCGGGCAGAAACTGGCGGTGTTTGAGCCCAGGGTCAGCAGGAGGAGGAGAGGAGCAGAGTGTAGGCCGAAGCCTGCACTGGTGGCAGCTTTTGGTCAGTTGTGCCAGCGTGGCTTGTGCTGGACACGATGCCGGCTTCACAGCGGGGGAACAGCTGGAGGTGCTGAACCCCACTGACACAATGGTGGGTGTTTTTCTCTGTGCAGCTAGCATGTCCGGGCAGAAACTGGCGGTGTTTGAGCCCAGGGTCAGCAGGAGGAGGAGAGGAGCAGAGTGTAGGCCGAAGCCTGCACTGGTGGCAGCTTTTGGTCAGTTGTGCCAGCGTGGCTTGTGCTGGACACGATGCCGGCTACACAGCGGGGGAACAGCTGGCGGTGCTGAACCCCACTGACACAATGGTGGGTGTTTTTCTCTGTGCAGCTAGCATGTCCGGGCAGAAACTGGCGGTGTTTGAGCCCAGGGTCAGCAGGAGGAGGAGAGGAGCAGAGTGTAGGCCGAAGCCTGCACTGGTGGCAGCTTTTGGTCAGTTGTGCCAGCGTGGCTTGTGCTGGACACGATGCCGGCTACACAGCGGGGAAACAGCTGGCGGTGCTGAACCCCACTGACACAATGGTGGGTGTTTTTCTCTGTGCAGCTAGCATGTCCGGGCAGAAACTGGCGGTGTTTGAGCCCAGGGTCAGCAGGAGGAGGAGAGAAGCAGAGTGTAGGCCGAAGCCTAGTTGAACCAATTTCAAAGGTAACCTTTAACCCCCCCTCAGGTGTTGCAAGGTACAAGAGCCACACCTTGAACTGCATTAATGATGCACAAGTCAAAGGTTGCTCTCTTAATTTTGCTCCTTGCACACGCTGAATAAAACACGTACACTATTTAGCCCATTATACTGTCAAACAGTAGTGGAGGCGTGACTTGTCTTTTTAAGGAGACGTAGCACAGGTGTACAAATTTACACCTAGGTGCTGGGCGCAGATTCCTTACCGTTGTTATTTGCAGTACAGGAAACTGCGCTCTTGTGTTATCCCTTGGCAATACCCTGTTAGTGCAGGCCGTCTCATGACCTCATTTCATGTTGGCCGGTGCGGTTAACGATGGCCATAAATCCCAGACCCACAGTGCCTTTTCCTAAAGTCACACTGCGGTGCTGGGATTCGTGGCCTTGTGCAGTAAATATTTTCGCCGCTCACACATGTCATTACACCTGCTTCAGACTGGGCGGCTTCAGCTGATCCCTTATCGCATGCCGCGGCCATGAGGCCGCACAGTCAGAAGAAGGCGGAAGGAGGGGAGTGAAGACAGGGGAACATATGCACTGCTCGTGCCCATCAATCACACCCTCGCAGTCAAAATATATGAGACAACAAGGGGCGTTGTGTCGGGCAGGGCGGACGCACAGGCACAGCCAGCCAACCAATGATGTCAGAAGACGGGCAGCGCTAACAATGGGGGTGCTGCGTGTCATTAGAAAGGAAAGTCACACCTCAGGGACAGTGGAATGGTCTCTAATGAGACACATTTTGTACGTGTTGAGTTCCACGTGGGCAAGGAGAAAAAGTCAGCCACCTTGTACAAATGCAGCAGTACTGCTGTACAAGGTGGCTGTTATACATAGAAACACCTGGGGGTGGGGGGCAGGCTCCCTTCAATTTCAGTTCATGTGCCTGCGTGGCGTTTGCAGGACACGTTGCAGGCTACACAGCAGGGGAACAGCTGGCGGTGCTGAACCCCACTAACACATTGGCTGGTGTTTTTCTCTGTGCAGATCGCACTTCCGGGCAGAAACTGGCGGTGTTTGAGCCCAGGGTCAGCAGGAGGAGGAGAGGAGCAGAGTGTAGGCCGAAGCCTGCACTGGTGGCAGCTTTTGGTCGGTTGTGCCAGCGTGGCTTGTGCTGGACACGATGCCGGCTACACAGCAGGGGAACAGCTGGCGGTGCTGAACCCCACTAACACATTGGCTGGTGTTTTTCTCTGTGCAGCTAGCACTTCCAGGCTACAACTGGCGGTGTTATAGCCCAGGGTCAGCAGGAGGAGGAGAGGAGCAGAGTGTAGGCCGAAGCCTAGTTGAACCAATTTCAAAGGTAACCTTTAACCCCCCCTCAGGTGTTGCAAGGTACAAGAGCCACACCTTGAACTGCATTAATGATGCACAAGTCAAAGGTTGCTCTCTTAATTTTGCTCCTTGCACACGCTGAATAAAACACGTACACTATTTAGCCCATTATACTGTCAAACAGTAGTGGAGGCGTGACTTGTCTTTTTAAGGAGACGCAGCACACGTGTACAAATTTACACCTAGGTGCTGGGCGCAGATTCCTTACCGTTGTTATTTGCAGTACAGGAAACTGCGCTCTTGTGTTATCCCTTGGCAATACCCTGTTAGTGCAGGCCGTCTCATGACCTCATTTCATGTTGGCCGGTGCGGTTAACGATGGCCATAAATCCCAGACCCACAGTGCCTTTTCCTAAAGTCACACTGCGGTGCTGGGATTCGTGGCCTTGTGCAGTAAAAATTTTCGCCGCTCACACATGTCCTTACACCTGCTTCAGACTGGGCGGCCTCAGCTGATCCCTTATCGCATGCCGCGGCCATGAGGCCGCACAGTCAGAAGAAGGCGAAAGGAGGGGAGTGAAGACAGGGGAACATATGCACTGCTCGTGCCCATCAATCACACCCTCGCAGTCAAAATATATGAGACAACGAGGGGCGTTGTGTCGGGCAGGGCGGACGCACAGGCACAGCCAGCCAACCAATGATGTCAGAAGACGGGCAGCGCTAACAATGGGGGTGCTGCGTGTCATTAGAAAGGAAAGTCACACCTCAGGGACAGTGGGATGGTCTCTAATGAGACACATTTTGTACGTGTTGAGTTCCACGTGGGCAAGGAGAAAAAGTCAGCCACCTTGTACAAATGCAGCAGTACTGCTGTACAAGGTGGCTGTTATACATAGAAACACCTGGGGGTGGGGGGCAGGCTCCCTTCAATTTCAGTTCATGTGCCTGCGTGGCGTTTGCAGGACACGTTGCCGGCTACACAGCAGGGGAACAGCTGGCGGTGCTGAACCCCACTAACACATTGGCTGGTGTTTTTCTCTGTGCAGCTAGCACTTCCGGGCAGAAACTGGCGGTGTTTGAGCCCAGGGTCAGCAGGAGGAGGAGAGGAGCAATGTGTAGGCCGAAGCCTGCACTGGTGGCAGCTTTTGGTCGGTTGTGCCAGCGTGGCTTGTGCTGGACACGATGCAAGCTACACAGCAGGGGAACAGCTGGCGTTGCTGAACCCCACTGACACATTGACTGGTGTTTTTCTCTGTGCAGCTAGCAGTTCCGGGCAAAAACTAGCGGTGTTTGAGCCCAGGGTCAGCAGGAGAGGAGCAGAGTGTAGGCCGAAGCCTAGTTGAACCAATTTCAAAGGTTACCTTTAACCTCCCCTCAGGTGTTGCAAGGTACAAGAGCCACACCTTGTGCAGCATTAATGCTGCACAAGTAAAAGATTGCTCTATTTAATTTGCTCCTTGCACACGCTGAATAAAACACGTACACTATTTAGCCCACTATACTGTCAAACAGTAGTGGAGGCGTGACTTGTCTTTTTAAGGAGATGCAGCACAGGTGTCAAAATTTACACCTAGCTGCTGGGCGCAGATTCCTGAGCGTTGTTATTTGCTGTACAGGAGTCTGCGCTATTGTGATCCCTTGGTCATGCGCTGTGAGCGCTTCCTGTCTTCTGACCTCATTTCATGTCGGCCGTTGCGGTTAGCGATGGACATGAATCCCAGACCCACAGTGTGTTTTCAAAAAATCACACTGCGTGGCTGGGATTCGTGGCCTTGTGCAGTAAATATGTTTGACACTCACACATGTCCTTACACCAGCTTCAGACTGGGCGGCCTCATCTGATCCCTTATCGCCTGCCGCGGCCATGAGGACACCCAGTCTGAAGAAGGCGGAAGGAGATGAGTGAACACAGGCAAACATATGCACTGCACATGCCCATCAATCACACCCTCGCTGTCCAAAAAAATAAGACACCGAGGGGCGTTGTTTCGAGCAGGGCGGACGCACAGGCGCAGCCAGCTAACCAATGATGTCAAAAGACGGGCAGCGCTAACAAGGGTGGTGCTGCGTATCATTAGAAAGGAAAGTCACACCTCAGGGACAGTGGAATGGTCTCAATGAGACACATTTTGTACGTGTTGAGTTCCACGTGGGCAAGGAGAAAAAGTCAGCCACCTTGTACAAATGCAGCAGTACTGCTGTACAAGGTGGCTGTTATACATAGAAACACCTGGGGGTGGGGGGCAGGCTCCCTTCAATTTCAGTTCATGTGCCTGCGTGGCGTTTGCAGGTCACGTTGCAAGCTACACAGCAGGGGAACAGCTGGCGTTGCTGAACCCCACTGACACATTGACTGGTGTTTTTCTCTGTGCAGCTCGCATGTCCGGGCAAAAACTGGCGGTGTTAGAGCCCAGGGTCAGCAGGAGGAGGAGAGGAGCAATGTGTAGGCCGAAGCCTGCACTGGTGGCAGCTTTTGGTCGGTTGTGCCAGCGTGGCTTGTGCTGGACACGATGCAAGCTACACAGCAGGGGAACAGCTGGCGGTGCTGAACCCCACTGACACATTGACTGGTGTTTTTCTCTGTGCAGATCGCATGTCCGGGCAAAAACTGGCGGTGTTAGAGCCCAGGGTCAGCAGGAGGAGGAGAGGAGCAATGTGTAGGCCGAAGCCTGCACTGGTGGCAGCTTTTGGTCGGTTGTGCCAGCGTGGCTTGTGCTGGACACGATGCAAGCTACACAGCAGGGGAACAGCTGGCGTTGCTGAACCCCACTGACACATTGACTGGTGTTTTTCTCTGTGCAGATCGCATGTCCGGGCAAAAACTGGCGGTGTTAGAGCCCAGGGTCAGCAGGAGGAGGAGAGGAGCAGAGTGTAGGCCGAAGCCTAGTTGAACCAATTTCAAAGGTTACCTTTAACCCCCCCTCAGGTGTTGCAAGGTACAAGAGCCACACCTTGTGCAGCATTAATGCTGCACAAGTAAAAGGTTGCTCTATTTAGTTTGCTCCTTGCACACGCTGAATAAAACACGTACACTATTTAGCCCATTATACTGTCAAACAGTTGTGGAGGCGTGACTTGTCTTTTTAAGGAGACGCAGCACAGGTGTCAAAATTTGCACCTAGGTACTGGGCGCAGATTCCTGAGCGTTGTTATTTGCTGTACAGGAGTCTGCGCTATTGTGATCCCTTGGCCATGCGCTGTGAGCGCTTCCTGTCTTCTGACCTCATTTCATGTCGGCCGTTGCGGTTAGCGATGGACATGAATCCCAGACCCACAGTGTGTTTTCAAAAAATCACACTGCGTGGCTGGGATTCGTGGCCTTGTGCAGTAAATAGGTTTGCCGCTCACACATGTCCTTACACCTGCTCCAGACTGGGCGGCCTCAGCTGATCCCTTATCGCCTACCACGGCCAGGAGGCCGCACAGTCTGAAGAAGGCGGAAGGAGATGAGTTAAGACAGGCGAACATATGCACTGCTCGTGCCCATAAACCACACCCTCGCTGACAAAATAAATATGACAACGAGGGGCGTTGTTTCTAGCAGGGCGGATGCACAGGCGCAGCCAGCTAACCATGATGACAAAAGATGGGAAACGCTACCAAGGGGGGTGCTGCGTATCATTAGAAAGGAAAGTCACACCTCAGGGACAGTGGAATGGTCTCAATGAGACACATTTTGTACGTGTTGAGTTCCACGTGGGCAAGGAGAAAAAGTCAGCCACCTTGTACAAATGCAGCAGTACTGCTGTACTAGGTGGCTGTTATACATAGAAACACCTGGGGGGGTGGGGCCAGGTTCCCTTTAATTTCAGTTCATGTGCCTGCGTGGCGTTTGCAGGTCACGTTGCCGGCTACACAGCAGGGGAACAGCTGGCGTTGCTGAACCCCACTAACACATTGGCTGGTGTTTTTCTCTGTGCAGCTAGCACTTCCTGGCAAAAACTAGCGGTGTTTGAGCCCAGGGTCAGCAGGAGGAGGAGAGGAGCAGAGTGTAGGCCGAAGCCTGCACTGGTGGCAGCTTTTGTTCTGTTGTGCCAGCGTGGCTTGTGCTGGACACGTTGCCGACTACACAGCAGGGGAACAGCTGGCGGTGCAGAACCCCACTGACACATCACCTAGTGTTTTTTCTGTGTAGACAACACTTCCAGGTGGCAACTGACAGTGTTGAAACCCAGGGAATCAAAGAGGAGCAGAGTGTAGGCCGAAGCCTGCAGTGGAGCAAGTTGAAAGGGAACCTTTAACCCCCCCCCCAGGCATTTGTTGCTGAAAGAGCCATCTTGTACAGCAGTAATACTGCACATGGAAAATGGTGGCTCCGAAAAATATGCTCCTTGCAAACGCTGAAGTACACACTCATATAATGTGTCCCCTCACACCGTCAAACCATCCCGGAAGTGGGACTTTCCTTTGTAATGTGACACAGCACAGCCGTCATTCCAACCCCCTTGGTGCCGGCGCCACCTCCTCAACGTTGTTTGGTTCTGTCACGGAGCCCGCGCTGTAATGTTATCCCTTGGCCATGCACAGTTAGCGGTGCCCGTCTTCTGACATCATGTAGGTGTCAGGCTGGCAGTGCCTGTGCGTCCAAGCTGCCCGAGATCCAACCTTGCAGTGTCATCTAATGTAGTCCCACTGCGGGCCAGGGATCTATGGGCATGCGCAGTGCATATCATCGCCTCTCACTCACCTCCTTCCTGCTTCTTCAGACTGTGCGGCGTCACGGCCGTGGCATGCTATTACGGATCAGCTGACGCCGCCTAGTCTGAAGAAGCGTGAAGAAGGGGAGTGAGAGGCTAGTAGATGCACTGCGCATGGCCATGGATACCAGGCCCACTGTGGCATCACATTAGACGACACTGCGAGGTGTGATTTCGGGCAGCGTGGACGCACAGGCGCAGCCAGGACGACAACAAATGATGTCAGAGGACGGGCAGCGCAAACTGTGCATGGCCAAGGGATAACATAACAGCGCAGGGTCCATGACGGAATCAAACAACGCTAAGGAGGCAGCGCACGGTGCCAAGGGGGTAGCAATGACGGCTGTGCTGCGTCACATTACAAAGGAAAGTCCCACCTCCGGGACGGTTGGACGGTGTGAGGGGACACATTACATGAGTGTGTAGTTCAGCGTTTGCAAGGAGCATAATTTCAAGAGCGACCTTTCCCTTGTGCAGTATTAGTGCTGCACATGGTGGCTCTTTCAGTAACAAACGCCTAGGGGGGGGGAGGACAGGTCCCCTTACATTTTAGTTGTGCCAGCGTGGCGGTCGCATGACACTGACGTTACTGAACCCCAATAACAGAGGAGCGACTGTTGACTGTGCACACAGCACTTCCAGGCACCAACTGGCGGTGTTAGAGCCCAGGGACAGCAGGAGGAGCAGATTGGAGGTATTGCCGCACACACAGCTGGGGATCAGCTGACGTTACTGAACCCCAATAACAGAGGAGCGACTGTTGACTGTGCACACAGCACTTCCAGGCACCAACTGGCGGTGTTAGAGCCCAGGGACAGCAGGAGGAGCAGATTGGAGGTATTGCCGCACACACAGCTGGGGATCAGCTGACGTTACTGAACCCCAATAACAGAGGAGCGACTGTTGACTGTGCACACAGCACTTCCAGGCACCAACTGGCGGTGTTAGAGCCCAGGGACAGCAGGAGGAGCAGATTGGAGGTATTGCCGCACACACAGCTGGGGATTAGCTGGCGTTACTGAACCCCAATAACAGAGGAGCGACTGTTGACTGTGCACACAGCACTTCCAGGCACCAACTGGCGGTGTTAGAGCCCAGGGACAGCAGGAGGAGCAGATTGGAGGTATTGCCGCACACACAGCTGGGGATCAGCTGACGTTACTGAACCCCAATAACAGAGGAGCGACTGTTGACTGTGCACACAGCACTTCCAGGCACCAACTGGCGGTGTTAGAGCCCAGGGACAGCAGGAGGAGCAGATTGGAGGTATTGCCGCACACACAGCTGGGGATCAGCTGACGTTACTGAACCCCAATAACAGAGGAGCGACTGTTGACTGTGCACACAGCACTTCCAGGCACCAACTGGCGGTGTTAGAGCCCAGGGACAGCAGGAGGAGCAGATTGGAGGTATTGCCGCACACACAGCTGGGGATCAGCTGACGTTACTGAACCCCAATAACAGAGGAGCGACTGTTGACTGTGCACACAGCACTTCCAGGCACCAACTGACGGTGTTAGAGCCCAGGGACAGCAGGAGGAGCAGATTGGAGGTATTGCCGCACACACAGCTGGGGATCAGCTGACGTTACTGAACCCCAATAACAGAGGAGCGACTGTTGACTGTGCACACAGCACTTCCAGGCACCAACTGGCGGTGTTAGAGCCCAGGGACAGCAGGAGGAGCAGATTGGAGGTATTGCCGCACACACAGCTGGGGATCAGCTGACGTTACTGAACCCCAATAACAGAGGAGCGACTGTTGACTGTGCACACAGCACTTCCAGGCACCAACTGGCGGTGTTAGAGCCCAGGGACAGCAGGAGGAGCAGATTGGAGGTATTGCCGCACACACAGCTGGGGATCAGCTGACGTTACTGAACCCCAATAACAGAGGAGTGACTGTTGACTGTGCACACAGCACTTCCAGGCACCAACTGGCGGTGTTAGAGCCCAGGGACAGCAGGAGGAGCAGATTGGAGGTATTGCCGCACACACAGCTGGGGATCAGCTGACGTTACTGAACCCCAATAACAGAGGAGCGACTGTTGACTGTGCACACAGCACTTCCAGGCACCAACTGGCGGTGTTAGAGCCCAGGGACAGCAGGAGGAGCAGAGGAACAGAGTGTAGGCCGAAGCCTGATTGGAGCAAGTTGAAAGGGAACCTTTAACCCCCCCCCCAAGACGTTTGTAGCTGAAAGAGCCATCTTGTGCAGCACTAACGATGCAAAAGGAAAAGGTGGTTCTTTTAATTATGCTCCTTGCAAACACCGAAGTAAACACTAAAAATGTGTCCCCTTATACTGTTAAACCGTCCCGGAGGTGCGAATTTCCTTCGTAATGGGACACAGCACAGCTGTCATTCCTATCCCCTTGGTGCCGTGCGCTGCCTCCTCAGCGTTGTTTTAAGCTGTCACGGAGCCTGCGCTGTTCTGTTAGCCCTTGGCCATGCTCAATTAGCGCTGCCTGTCTTCTGACATAATTTGGTGTCAGGCTGTCACTGCCTGTGCGTCCACGCTGCTCCAGATCCCACCTCGCAGTCTCGTCCAATGTAATCCCACTGCGGGCCTTGGAACCATGGACATGCACAGTGCATATCCTCGACTCTCACTCCCCTCCTTCCCTCTTCTTCAGACTGTGCGGTGTCACGGCCGTGGCATGCTATTAGGGATCAGCTGACGGCGCACAGTCTAAAGAAGGCGGAGGGAAATGAGCGAGAGCCCGAGGGGAAGATATGCACTGCGCATGCCCATGGATCCCAGGCCCGCAGTGTGACTCAATCAGAAGACACAGCGAGGCGGGATCTCGGGCAGCGCGGCCGCACAGGCGCAGCCAGCCTGACACCAAATTATGTCAGAAGACAGGCAGCGCAAATAGGGCATGCCCAAGGGATAACAGAACAGCGCAGGCTCCGTGACAGCTTAAAACAACGCTGAGGAGGCAGCGCATGGCACCAAGGGGGTAGGAATGACGGCTGTGCTGCGTCACATTGCGAAGGAAAGTCCCAGCTCCGGGACAGTATAACGGTATCAGTGAACACATTTTATAAGTGTTAAGTTCTGCGTGTGCAAGGAGCTAAAAAAAAAGAGCTACCTTTTCCTTGTGCAGCATTACTGCAGCACAAGATGGCTCTTTCAGTAACAAACGACAGGGGGGGTGGGGGTACAGGTTCCCTTACATTTAGGTTGTTGTGCCAGCGTGGCGGTCGCAGGACACATTGCCGGCTACACAGCTGGGGATCAGCTGACGTTACTGAAACCCAATAACACTGGGTCGTATGTTTTTACTGTGCAGCCTGCACTTCTGAGCCGCAACTGGCGGTGTTGGAGCCCAGGAATAGCAGTTCAGGTGGTAGAAAGATGAACACAGCAGGAGACCTGGATGACACCCAATTACTTAATCAGGCAGAGGAGTGGCAAATTCCTGCGAGATCCAGGCCTGGTTCATTTTCAGGAAAGTAAGCCGGTCAACGTTATCGGAGGATAGTCGCATGCGACGGTCTGTTAGTACACCACCTGCGGCACTAAAGACACGTTCCGATAAGACACTAGCCGCAGGGCAAGCCAGCACCTCCAATGCATACTGGCTTAGCTCTGGCCATGTATCCAGCTTAGAGACCCAAAACTTGAACGGGGAAGAGCCGTCTGGGAGTACAGTAAGAGGGCAAGCCATGTAGTCTGTCACCATCTGACGGAACCGTTGCCTCCTGCTGACTGGAGCGGCCGGTGATGGTGTAGACATTTGGGGCGGGCACACAAAAGTGTGCCAGAGTTGTGCCATACTGGGCTTGCCTTGGGCAGAGGCACTGCTTCTGCTCCCTCTTTGGGCAGAGCCTCCCCCACTGCCTCGACGCACTGAGCTGCTTTGTAAAGCACTAGCAGCACTCCTCTCAGTTGGACAGGAGAAGATGATGGAATTCACCAGTGTGTCGTGGTACTCCCGCAATTTACGCTCCCGGGTCAATGCAGGGATGAGGTTTTGGACGTTGTCCCGGTAGCGAGGATCGAGGAGGGTGAACACCCAATAATCAGGCATGTTGAGAATGTGGTCGATGCGGCGGTCGTTTCTCAGGCACTGCAGCATGAAATCCACCATGTGCTGCAGAGTGCCAACTGGCCCAGAAACGCTGTCCCCTGCTTGAGACATGATCTCTGCCCGCTCGTCATCACCCCACCCTCGCTGTACACACTGACCACTGGACAATTGTGTCGCTCCCTCCTCTGGACGGAGCTCTTCCTCCTCCATTGACTCCTCCTCATCCTCCTCACAAATTGGCCCCTGCGTACCCCTTTGTGAGGAACCACGTGGCGCTGACTCTCCAGAAGCTGATGGAAAAGGTGACTCCTCATCCTCCACCTCTTCCACAACATCATCCCTTAACCCTTGCAAAGTTTGCTGAAGCAGGCAGATAAGGGGGGCAGTCATGCTGACTAGTGCATCATCTGCACTTGCCATCCGCGTGGAATAATCAAAAGGACGCAAAACCTGGCAGACGTCCTTCATAGTGGCCCACTCTGTGGTTGTGAAGTCTGATCGGCGCTGACTGCGACTTCTTTGCGCCTGATGCAGCTGGTACTCCATAACTGCTTGCTGCTGCTCACACAACCGCTCCAACATATGTAACGTGGAATTCCACCGGGTAGGTAGGTCACATATGATGCGGTGTTCCGGAAGGCGGAATCGGCGCTGCAGAGCAGCAATGCGGGATCTGGCCAAGCTGGAACGCCGCAAGTGAGCACACTCTAGGCGGACCTTGTGCAGCAGGGCATCAAGATCCGGATAGTCCCTCAGAAAACTCTGCACAACCAAATTGAGCACATGTGCCAGACATGGGATGTGAGTGAGGTTGCCAAGGACCAAAGCTGCCACCAGATTTCGGCCATTGTCACACACTACCATGCCTGGCTGGAGATTCGCTGGCAGTAACCACACATCGCTCTCCTGCTTGATGGCATTCCAGAGCTCCTGCGCTGTGTGGCTTCGATGCCCCAATGAAACTAGTTTCAAGACGGCCTGCTGACGTTTGGCCACGGCTGTGCTCATGTCGGTCATAGGTAAACGTTCACGGGTCCATGTGGAGGTGGACTGTGACGGATCCTGCAGAGAGGAATCTGAGGAACTGGTGTAAGAGGAGGAGTCGATGCGTACAGACTGGATTCCTGCAATCCTTGGAGTGGGCAGGACACGTCCTGCGCCACTCGCACGATCTGTACCTGGCTCAACAACATTAACCCAATGGGCAGTGAGGGAAACATATCGCCCCTGTCCATGCTGACTGGTCCACGCATCGGTGGTGAGGTGGACCTTGCTACTGACGGCGTTCAGTAGCGCATGTTTTATGTTTGCCTCAACATGCCTGTGCAGGGCTGGGACAGCCTGCCTGCTGAAGTAAAAGCGGCTGGGCACCTTGTACTGTGGGACTGCCAATGCCATCAAGTCACGGAAGCTGTCAGTCTCCACCAGCCTGAACGAGAGCATTTCCAGGGACAACAGTTTGGCAATGCCTGCATTCAGAACCTGTGCTCGGGGGTGGTTGGCCGAGAATGCCCGCCTTTTCTCCCATGCCTGTACTACCGATGGCTGTAGAGTAGACTGGGAGTGTGAGGATGACTGGGAAGGTGGTGCTGTGGGTGGAATTACACTAGGTCTCTGGACAACAGTGGAGGAAGAGGCAACACGAGATGAAGAGGTGGTAGCTGCCGCTGTTGGTTGGCCTACGTCTTCACTGTGTTTCTGTAACTCCACCGCGTGCCTGGTCCGCACATGTTTCCACATATTTGTGGTATTGAGGTTGCTGACACTTTTACCTCTTTTTACTTTCTGATGACACAGCTTGCATTTGACAAAACAAATGTCATCTGCAACTGTGTCAAAAAAGGACCAGGCACTGCAAGTCTTGGGAGCGCCCATTTTGGCTTTGGAAAGAGACAGGCTCCTAACGGGTGCCAAAGTGGAGGCTACAGGCTCCGCAGTCTTCCCCCTCCCTCTCCCTCTTTGGCCCGTAAGGGGAAGCTCTTCCTCAGAGCTGCTCCCACCACCTTCCTGTTCCTCACGCCACGATGGGTCAAGGACCTCATCATCTCCACTACCCTCTGCCACCAACTGCTCCTCCTGGGTAGTCTCGGCAGCACAGTACGCATCAGAAAGCGGCACCTGAGTTTCATCATCAGATGCGTACTGCGCTGTGGTCACCGGAGGCACTGGCCCACCTGCCTCTTCAGAGTCAGAGAGAAAAAGCTGTTGGGCATCACTGCACACTGCCTCTTCTTCCATTTCTCCAATGCTGCTTGGCTGGACCCCTGTTTCCAAGCCAAGAGATTCAGAGAACAGAAGTATAGACGGCTCCTGTCCTGGGCTCTCTGACTGCCTGGCCAATTTGGAAGGTGAAGAGACAGATGGCTGCTCTCCAGTGCTCTGTGCCTGAGAGGATGTGGCACTAACTGAAGTCGATGCCGAGGCGTTAGCTGCCATCCACCCGACAACGGCTTCAATTTGGTCTTCACGCAGCAGCGGTGCACGGCACTCTCCGACAAAGCTGCGCATGAAGGACTGTTCCCTGCTGAAACTGAGTGACGACGAGTCACCGGCGCCCGCAGCAGGCACAGAATCACCACGTCCTCTCCCTGCTCCTCTCCCTGCTCCGCGCCCATGCCCACGTGCCTTACTCCCTGCCCTCTTCATCTTGGTTGACAGATAAAGATAAGCAGAAAAGTACTAAGGCCTTAGCGTGCTTATTCCTGAAATGCTCCTCCTAACAGGTGTAAGAAACACTAATGTTGTAAAGTGTGGACTAAACTTTATTATTTTTGGAATGTGGCCTACACAAGTGTTAAGTTGTGTTTGGTGAACTTTACTTTTTTTTGTGTGCAGATCGGGCTACAGAGCTAGTTTAAATCACACGGAGACTGTGCAGACAGCCGTAAACGGCGCTGCAAGGCCAAAAAACCCTCCTCTAGGTTATCCTATGTAGTGTTTTTCCACTATTTAGCTGGAGACGGGTGGAAAGACACTAATAGGAATTTTTTTTTTTAAATTTTAAACAGGCTGCACTATTTGAAAAAAAGGAAATTGTTTTTCAAGGTATGAGGCAGTAACGCACCCTGAGCTGAATCCAACCGGCTATAGCTGCACACAGACTACAGGGCGAGCTGCGCTCACACAGAGACCGTGCAGACAGCCGTAAACGGCGCTGCAAGGCCAAAAAACCCTCCTCTAGGTTATCCTATGTAGTATTTTTCCACTATTTAGCTGGAGACGGGTGGAAAGACACTAATAGGATTTTTTTTTTTTAAATTTTAAACATGATGCACTATTTGAAAAAAAAGGAAATTGTTTTTCAAGGTATGAGGCAGTAACGCACCCTGAGCTGAATCCAACCGGCTAGAGCTGCACACAGACTACAGGGCGAGCTGCGCTCACACAGAGACCGTGCAGACAGCCGTAAACGGCGCTGCAAGGCCCAATAAACCCCTTCTAGGTTATCCTATGTAGTGTTTTTCCACTATTTAGCTGGAGACGGGTGGAAAAACACTAATAGGGAATTTTTTTTAAAATTTTTAAACAGACTGCACTATTTGAAAAAAAGGAAAATTTTTCTCAAGGTATGAGCCAGTAACGAACCCTGAGCTGAATCCAACCGGCTATGGCTGCACACAGACTACAGGGCGAGCTGGGCTCACACGGAGACCGTGCAGACAGCCGTAAACGGCGCTGCAAGGCCAAAAAACCCCCCTCTAGGTTATCCTATGTAGTGTTTTTCCACAATTTAGCTGGAGACGGGTGGAAAAACACTAAGGCCGCCGTCACACATGCGAGTTTTACGTGCGTAAGAGCGCATAATCTACGTACGTAAAACTCGCTAAACATACGGCACCATGATTCTCAATGGGTCTAGTCCTTTTAGGCGTATATTACGGATCCGTATTATACGTTCCTCTACGGCCGTACAAAATCGCAGCATGCAGCGTTTGTCAGCGTATTGCTCAAAAAAAACGCCAATGCAAGTCTATGGGAGAGCGTATAATACGGAATGCATACGGACCATGCGTGTGCATTGCGAGAAATACGCACCTCACTGGCAGATGTCCTGAACTTTCTAAAGCCATCAATCAGGCAGGTGAGACATGCTAATTAGCTGAAAAAGCCAGACAGTGAACCCGGAAGTCTGCTGCACGCCTCCACGGAGTGAGAGATTCAGCATGGCCCGCATAATTAATGTTGACATGCTGATCATTTTGATCCAGGAGAGGCCAGAAATCTGGGACCAAAGAGACCCCAACTATGCCAACAGGGCAGTAAAACAAGCTGCATGGAGGAGCGTGTGTGGGTCCCTCTTCCCCCAGTATGACCAGCAGCCACGTGCGGCCCAGCGACAAATAAGTAAGTACACCCATGTTTGCAATGTAATGTTCTTGCTAAACAGCAGGCCCTTACTACTTTGAATTGCTAAACCTTAATTTATTAATTCATCCTTAAAGTTATATATATCCAAGCAGTATATACATGGTGCTGGATATGATAAATGGATTTGATTAAGGTTTAGAACAGGTGTTCCCTTAATAACATGGTTTTCCAGTAATTTGTTTTTCTGTGATAGAGGTTAGCTGACTCTGTCCTTGTGGCCTTTCTTCCTAATTTGTATTTTTTTGAGGAAATTCTGGCTTAATGTGAGCCACAAAAGCCTCTTTCTATGCTACATTGCAATCTGTGTACTCCATTACACCTTGTGTGAGCACTCTGCATAATGGTCTAAGCAATGTGTGTATTTTTTGTTGTTTCAGTGGATGATGTTACAACAAGGTGGCGGAGTATCCGGGACCAGTATAGGAGGGAGAGGCAGCAGCGGGAGAGAAGTGGAGCCGGGGCCCCTCCTAAAAAAAAAAAATACATCTACTTTGACCGCCTAACCTTCCTTAACCCCAGCATGGACCTCAGGCCGTAAGTAAAAACATCTCAAAATGGGTTAATTTTTGAATGTTGAGAGATGATTCCAAAAAACATAGTAACTGGTCAAATTTATCTTTGCAGAACACAGTCTAACCTCACTGACAGGGAGACAGGGTCGGACTCAGAACTGGTCATTGACCCAGTTGGAGAAGGTGAAGAGGTGGCTGGTCCATCTGCTGCTCCCTCCTGCGCAAGACCTACAGCATCTTCATCATCTGCCCACCCAGCTCCAGCTGCTTCTGAAGAAAACCCAGAGGGCCCACAGTTCTCTTCTGCAGCAGCAGCACCTAGCCAGGATGACCCTGGTAATAGCAGCAGCCCAACTGTTGCCCTGGACCGATCCCCACAGGCTGCAGTCAGACCCCAGCGTGCACGACGCAGGAGAGAGCTTCGCCAAAGCAGGCAAAACGTGGATGCTGGGGTCATGAACTATTTGGCCCGGGTTCGAGAGGATGATGGGGAGGAGGGATTCACACGGAGCCTTGCCCAGTATTTACGCTCCATAGAGCGGGAGTTGAGGCTGCGTTTGAGAGGGTGTTTTCAGATCCTTATTGACGCATGCACCCCCCCAAATAACCCATACAATCTGATGCAGATGATTGAACAGTGGCAGATGTCACCTGAAAATATTCTGCGGCCTCCGAGACTACAAGGCCAGCATGCGCACCAAGGATCTGAAGCACCCCCTCCACGTCAGCCAACACCTCCACCCCAACCACCAACTAACCAACAATGGCAACATCAGCACCATATTGCAGGATATCATCAACCATCCCAATATGGCCACTTGTCCGCACCCAGTGCTGGAGGCTGGTCCCAACCTGGGTTTGGACAATATGGTCATTTTGGGTTGGGGTATGATTCCCGCACATATGGGCTGCAACATCAGGGTTATCTCCCAAATCCAGGCCCCACTCATCAAAGTGGCCAGCATCAGAGCAGGCAGAATTTCCCGCAAGCCACTATAACAGCCGCACAGGCTGCTGGACAATTGGGCCTGCAAAGGCCATCTGATGGTGACCCAGACCAATCCACTTCTCCCCTTCCTACGTACCAGGACTTGTAATGTTGGGTACAACTTTTTTTTAATTTGTTTAAGACATTTGGTTTGGTTTGTGCTTAAAAAGCAAGCTGTAATGCTTTTATTTTACTTTGTTTTTTTTTTTTTGTTAAAAAAAAGCTGTTCTTTTTTGTGCACAAAGATTGGTTATGCCAAAACAAACAAAAAAACCAAAAACAAGTTTAAGAAGTAAAATTGCCTTTACTTAACAAAAAACTATGTATGCACTCTGTTCATTCTTCTTAACTCACACACACATGATATGATCAGAACCATATGTCAACAAATTAAACACAGCAGACATATTTTCAAACTTGATAATGGCAAAATTTAGGTACATAAATAATTACACATGCAAAATTGCATAGTCTTGCCAGGGAGTGGCACCCTGAGGACTCAAAAAATAATTGGTGAACACATCCCAAACTTTTAGGCCAGAAAGGGGACGTCGCCGAGGAGGGACATATGGGGGAGGCCTACTATGATTGGTCATGACGTGATTTTGCAAATTAGTAGACAAACAATCATGTATTCTGGTGAAATTATGTAGAATTACACAGGCTTTGATCACTTCATTGATTGAAGCCTCACTCAGCTGAATTGCAGACTGAAGAACACGCCATTTGGCTACAAGAATCCCAAAGGCGCACTCAACCAGTCTCCGTGCCCTGGTAAGTCTCAAATTAAAAACCCTCCGCCGGTGGTCAAGGTTGCGCCTGGGGTAAGGCCTCATGACGTGCCTCGTCAGTTGGAAGGCCTCATCTCCAACCAAAACAAAAGGCACTGCTTCCGCATTGGAGCCTGGGAGTTGTTGTGGTGGTGGGAGGTTCAACTGGTTGTCACGTAGCCGGCGACCCATTATGGACGAATTGAAGACCCTAGAGTCTCCAGTTCGGCCATAGGCCCCAATGTCTACAATTATAAACCTGTAGTTGCTGTCAGCAACTGCTAACATAACTACAGAGAAAAACTGCTTATAATTGTAGAATTGGGAACCAGAGTTCGGCGGCTTACGCACCCTGATATGTTTCCCATCCACAGCTCCAATGCAGTTAGGGAAGTCACAAGTATTTTGGAATCCAGTGGCGATTTTGAGCCAATCATCCATTTTTGGCTCTGGCATCACAACTTCGTTAAGTTTCAGCCATATTTGGGAACAGGTTGTCCTAACAATGACTGAAATGGTAGAACGCCCAATGAGAAACTCCAGGTGTAGACCCGCATAGGACAAGCCTGTGGCCAGGAAGCTGAAAAACAAGGAAAACAAAATAAAGGAACATGAGGAATATGAAAACAGGACGAAACACAAGTGTCTAGTAAATTTTCTCTGTGATTATTGAGTAAGCAAAAAGGGACATTTCACAGTATTACTATAATCAAATATTAAACACATTTTTAGAAATGTGCTTGTGGCCTCATGTCTAAGTTAAGGAACTGAAACATAGTAGGACAAAACACATTGGCCAACACAACAAAATCTAAAAGGTCTAAATACATACCGTAAGGTTAGGAGCAGACGCTCCTCAGCAGAGATGGCTTTTCTCATCCAGGTGTCCTGATAGGTGAGTCCAGGACGTAAGATCTCCAGCAACATGTCAAAAGTCCTGATGGACATGCGAGTATACAGGAAAAATTTGTCTGGATGGGCCCTCAAAGATGAATAGAGTCTCTGGAAATGTCCTTTACTCGGGCGTTGGGTCAATAGAGGATAGACCCACAATCTTTGTCTCCTCCTTCGCGGATCTGCATTGACCGTATATGGCTGGCCAAAGCGACGAGACAACACCCAGTGAAGCAACACCCGCTGAGTTGTGCTTAAATACACATGGTCAGACATGTTTGGGAGCTCCAAGTACCACAGCCAAAATATGCTTGAGAACATATAGGGCATATGGGAGGGGTACACCTGTTGTCGAGGGCTTAAATAGTGTTGTTAATGATGGTTTAAATGATTTGCAGGCCAGAAAACCGTTAAATGTCCATTTTGGAATGGTGCGTGGTAAAAACGCCATACGGATCACATACGGATTACACACGGACCAGTACATGCGCAAAATACGCGACCACACCTAGGCGACGCAAGAACTACGGAGAGAGATTACGGAGACATTTTGGCGTATCACGCGCGTATTACGGACGTAGAAAACGTACCGTAATGTCTTACGCCAAGTGTCACGCCGGCCTAATAGGGAATTTTTTTTTAAATTTTTAAACAGGCTGCACTATTTGAAAGAAAGGAAAATTTTTCTCAAGGTATGAGCCAGTAACGAACCCTGAGCTGAATCCAACCGGCTATGGCTGCACACAGACTACAGGGCGAGCTGGGCTCACACGGAGACCGTGCAGACAGCCGTAAACGGCGCTGCAAGGCCCAAAAACCCCCCTCTAGGTTATCCTATGTAGTGTTTTTCCACAATTTAGCTGGAGACAGGTGGAAAAACACTAATAGGGAATTTTTTTTTTAATTTTTAAACAGGCTGCACTATTTGAAAGAAAGGAAAATTTTTCTCAAGGTATGAGCCAGTAACGAACCCTGAGCTGAATCCAACCGGCTATGGCTGCACACAGACTACAGGGCGAGCTGGGCTCACACGGAGACCGTGCAGACAGCCGTAAACGGCGCTGCAAGGCCCAAAAAAACCCCTCTAGGTTATCCTATGTAGTGTTTTTCCACAATTTAGCTGGAGATGGGTGGAAAAACACTAATAGGAAATTTGAGAAAAAATGTGCAGCAGGCTGCACTATGAGCAAAAAAGGACAACTGTGTGAGGCAGTGTGAACCCCCCCTGAGCTGAATACAACCGGGTATATGGCTGCACACAGACTACAGAGTGAGCTGCACACACACACACAGAGACCTTGCAGAACGCTGTTAAAACAGCGCTGCAAGGCAAGAGCAAGGTGAACAGTGAAGAACACACAGCGTTTTGCTAAATTAGCCTTTGGAAAGGAAAATAAAGCAATTAGCTAGCTCAACTGGCCCTCAGTTAGAACACAGCGTCCTGTCCCTAACTGAAATCACAGCAGAGTGAGCGCAAAATGGCGGCAGCATTTTTTATAGTGCAGAGTGACATCATTTCAGCAGCCAATCACAGCCTTGCCAGTACTTACATGCCCACCATGCTAAACAGGATGTGCCCACACTTCCAATCATTCCTCATTGGCTGCTGCGTTCTGTTTGAATTCTGGGAACTTCCGATTCCGGTATCCGATACGCGGGAAGTATCGGAATTCGGTATCGGAATTCCGATACCGCAAATATCGGCCGATACCCGATACTTGCGGTATCGGAATGCTCAACACTAATCCTTACTGTGGTAGACTATGCTACCCGGTACCCAGAGGCAGTAGCTCTGTCGTCAACTAGGGCAGATAAGGTGGCGGATGCCCTGTTGGCTATCTTTTCACGTGTAGGGTTTCCCAGGGAAATGCTTACTGATCAAGGGACCCAATTTATGTCTCGCCTAATGGAGGCTCTCTGTAAGAGAATGCAGGTGAAGCACCTGGTATCGAGTGCGTATCACCCACAGACCAATGGCTTGTGTGAACGCTTCAATGGTACCCTCAAACAGATGCTACGCATGCTGGTTGAGACTCAAGGGCGCGACTGGGAGCGGTACCTCCCACACCTGCTGTTCGCTTACCGAGAGGTTCCGCAGGCCTCGACGGGGTTCTCACCCTTCGAGCTCCTGTACGGCAGGCGAGTCCGGGGACCCCGTGGGTTGGTAAGAGAATTCTGGGAAGAGGAGCCGAACCCTTCTGAAGTGTCCATAGTGGAGTATGTCATGCGCTTCCATGACAAGATGCAGACCTTGACGCAGTTGGTGCATGACAACATGACGCAGGCTCAGGCTGATAAGAAGCACTGGTACGACCAGAACGCCCGGGAGCGGACCTACCACGTGGGTCAAAAGGTGTGGGTGCTGGTCCCCGTACCAACGGATAAGCTTCAGGCAGCCTGGGAGGGCCCGTACGTCGTCCACCAACAGCTCAACCCGGTCACTTACGTGGTCACGCTTGACCACGCTCGGGGTAGGCGAAAGGCCTTTCACGTCAACATGATGAAGGCTCATCACGAACGTGAACCTTTCGTCCTAACGGTCTGCAGCATGCCCGAAGACGGTGAGGAAGACACCCTCCTGGACATGCTGGCCCAAGCCAAGGCCAATGGGTCCATCGAGGACGTGGAGGTAAGCGCCTCGTTAACGGAACCCCAGCGGTTGCAGTTGCAAACCACACTGGAACCCTTCCGGGTCGTGTTCTCCAACCGACCTGGGAGGACTGAGTTAGCCGTCCACGAGGTGAACACCGGGAATCACGCCCCACTACGGCGAACACCGTATCGAATCTCTGACCAGGTGCAGCAGATTATGCGCCAAGAGATCGATGAGATGTTACAGCTGGGGGTGATTCGACGGTCAAAGAGCGCGTGGGCATCACCTGTAGTTCTCGTGCCAAAGAAGGACCGGACCACCCGGTTCTGCGTGGACTACAGGGGGCTCAACGCCATCACAGCCTCGGATGCGCACCCAATGCCGCGCATCGAGGAGCTGCTTGAGAAGTTAGCTGGCGCAGATTACCTAACAATAATGGATCTGAGTCGAGGATACTGGCAGATTCCCCTGAGCCCCGAGGCGCAGGAGAAGTCCGCCTTTATCACACCCTTTGGACTGTACGAGTCCACGGTCATGCCCTTCGGCATGAAGAATGCCCCTGCCACTTTCCAGCGGATGGTCAACCTCCTGCTTCAGGGACTGGAGACGTACGCCGTGGCGTACTTGGATGACATTGCCATCTTCAGTTCCTCCTGGGAGGAACACCTGCAGCATCTCGAGGAGGTGCTCAGGCGAATTCACCAAGCAGGACTGACTATCAAGCCGGGAAAGTGTCAGATGGGCATGAGGGAGGTTCACTACCTGGGGCACCGGGTAGGCGGGAACACCCTGAAGCCAGAGCCTGACAAAGTGGGAGTGATCGTGAACTGGCCCACTCCCGTGACCAAGAAACAGGTGATGTCCTTCTTGGGCACTGCAGGGTACTATAGGCACTTTGTAAAGCACTATAGTAGCCTGGCAAAACCTTTGACGGACCTCACCAGGAAGAAGCTACCCCACATCGTCAACTGGACAGATGGCTGTGAGGGGGCCTTCCAGGCGTTGAAAACTGCACTGTGCAACGCCCCTGTGTTGAAAGCAGTCGACAGCAGTCGACCGTACTTGGTGCAGACCGACGCCAGCGAGTTTGGCCTTGGTGCTGTGCTCAGCCAGGTTGACTCGGAGGACCAAGAGCACCCCGTGTTATACCTGAGCCGGAAACTTTTGCCGAGGGAAGTGGCCTACTCCACCATCGAGAAGGAGTGCCTGGCCATAGTCTGGGCCCTGCAGCGCTTGCAGCCCTACTTGTACGGTCGCCCCTTCACTGTGGTGACCGAGCACAACCCTCTGCGCTGGCTAAACGCCATGTGTGGAACCAACGGCAGGTTGTTACGCTGGAGCCTTGCCCTTCAGCAGTTTGACTTCACCATTGAACATAAAACGGGCAAAGAGCATGGGAATGCAGATGGACTCTCCCGCCAGGGTGAACCTACTGAGGTGCCCATAGAGGCATACTGTGGGGTACTGCCTCCCTAGCACACACCAAAAGGGGGAGGTGTCACGATATGGTATGAAATATCATATAAGTTTAGTTGCTCTTCAGCTCATAAGGTGGGCTAAACCCCCCCTTCCCTAGCTGACTCTACTTGTTTCTCTCTGGGCTACAGACTGTATGCTAGAAGGGGGTTTTATTGCCTTGGGTCGTAAATTCTAGGCTCAGAGGAAAGTCCCTCACCCCTCCCACCTTCACCAGTCAGAACTGGAAAAATGGCTCCAAAAATTCATGAAAGATTCTTTGTTTAGTTTTTGTTAGATATTAGGCAAACGATTTAAGCTAGAAATACGAAAATATATATTTTTATTCTCACTCGGTGTATCTACACAACCCGCGAAACACGAGCTTCTAACTCCATCTGGTAAAGAAGTAGGCCCATCTGGTAAGAAGTAGGCCCAAAAGGATGAGGAGCCAAAGAAGAGCAGCATGAGCCCTGTGGTTTTTGAAAGTGTCTGCAGAGTCAATGATGAAACGAGGTGCACTGCGAATGTCAACAAACAAGGAAAAGAACTAGCTTGCATTGGCCGGGAATCGAACCCGGGCCTCCCGCGTGGCAGGCGAGAATTCTACCACTGAACCACCAATGCTTGGATGTGTCTTTTCTCTCTGTGGTGTCCACCAGTCCCAGGGTCTCTCTCTGTGGTGTCCACCAGTCCCAGGGTCTGATGGCCACCTTCGGCCGACTGGACCACGTGCAGCTCCGCAGGGCCGGTGGTCGACGGAAGCCCGGCTAGATCAGTCGGTAGAGCATGAGACGCTTAATCTCAGGGTCGTGGGTTCGAGCCCCACGTTGGGCGGTTTCTTATTGCCTCCTTTTACTGCTTGTGCTAACTCCTGTCAACCCAGATGGCCCCTTGTGAAATGCCCCTTCTGCTGCAAAACATGAGAAACTGCCTAATCCTGGATGATGAAGGGAAGGCCCAAAAGGATGGGGAGCCAAAGAAGAGCAGCGTGAGCCCTGTGGTTTTTGAAAGTGTCTGCAGAGTCAATGATGAAACGAGGTGCACTGCGAATGTCAACAAACAAAGAAAAGAACTAGCCTGCATTGGCTGGGTCGTGGGTTCGAGCCCCACGTTGGGCGGTTTCTTATTGCCTCCTTTTACTGCTTGTGCTAACTCCTGTCAACCCAGATGGCCCCTTGTGAAATGCCCCTTCTGCTGCAAAACATGAGAAACTGCATAGTCCTGGATGATGAAGGGAAGGCCCAAAAGGATGGGGAGCCAAAGAAGAGCAGTGTGAGCCCTGTGGTTTTTGAAAGTGTCTGCAGAGTCAATGATAAAACGAGGTGCACTGCGAATGTCAACAAACAAGGAAAAGAACTAGCTTGCATTGGCCGGGAATCGAACCCGGGCCTCCCGCGTGGGAGGTGAGAATTCTACCACTGAACCATCAATGCTTGGATGTGTCTTTTCTCTCTGTGGTGTCCACCAGTCCCAGGGTCTCTCTCTGTGGTGTCCACCAGTCCCAGGGTCTGATGGCCACCTTCGGCCGACTGGACCGCATGCAGCTCCGCAGGGCCGGTGGTCGGCGGAAGCCCGGCTAGCTCAGTCGGTAGAGCATAAGACTCTTAATCTCAGGGTTGTGGGTTCGAGCCCCACGTTGGGCGGTTTCTTATTGCCTCCTTTTACTGCTTGTGCTAACTCCTGTCAACCCAGATGGCCCCTTGTGAAATGCCCCTTCTGCTGCAAAACATGAGAAACTGCCTAGTCCTGGATGATGAAGGGAAGGCCCAAAAGGATGGGGAGCCAAAGAAGAGCAGCGTGAGCCCTGTGGTTTTTGAAAGTGTCTGCAGAGTCAATGATGAAACGAGGTGCACTGCGAATGTCAACAAACAAGGAAAAGAAGTAGCTTGCATTGGCCGGGAATCGAGCCCGGGCCTCCCACGTGGCAGGCGAGAATTCTACCACTGAACCACCAATGCTTGGATGTGTCTTTTCGCTCTGTGGTGTCCACCAGTCGCAGGGTCTCTCTCTGTGGTGTCCACCAGTCCCAGGGTCTGATGGCCACCTTCGGTCGACTAAACCGCGTGCAGCTCCGCAGGGCCGGTGGTTAACGGAAGCCCGGCTAGCTCAGTCGGTAGAGCATGAGACTCTTAATCTCAGGGTCGTGGGTTCGAGCCCCATGTTGGGCGGTGTCTTATTGCCTCCTTTTACTGCTTGTGCTAACTCCTGTCAACCCAGATGGCCCCTTGTGAAATGCCCCTTCTTGTGCAGAAGCCGGCACAAGTGAACATGGTGCTGCAGCAGAGGCCCAGCCACTGAATACGGGCCCTACTGGCAACCAGGGGGGCGCAGACCTCCTCCTGCAGCTGGCTCTGCATCAAGGCTCCGCAGATGACCTAGAGAGACGTCTGCAGCTGATCCAGCAATACCAGCGAGCCGAGCGGGAGGCTGAGAGAGCCGAGCGCCAAGCCCAGCGAGAACATGAACTGGAGATGCTCCGGCAGGGGGGGATGCCCTCCACCACCCAGAGACGTGAGCACAGCAGCGCTCAGATACCTAAGCCCCGGCCCGATAACTTTCCTGTTATGGAGAAGGACGGGGACTTGGACACTTTTCTGCGGGCCTTTGAGAAAGCCTGCAGACAGTACCGGCTGCCTACAGATGAATGGGCACGATACCTGACACCAGGGCTGAGAGGTAAAGCTCTGGAGGCATTTGCTGCCCTCCCTCAAGAACAAGATGGAGACTATGAGGCCATCAAGCAGGCTCTGATAGCCAAGTACCAGCTTACACCCGAGGTGTACCGTAGAAAGTTCCGGACCCTCCAACGTGGCCTACACGACAGTTACAGTGATGTGGTGCATGGACTGGGGACCCACTTTGACCAGTGGACCCAAGGACTGTCAGTGACCACCTTTGCACAGCTGCGAGACCTGATGATCAAAGACCAGTTCTTTCATCTTTGCCCAGCTGAGGTGCGACAGTTCGTGATGGACAGAGAACCCAAAGACGTGACGAAAGCAGCGCAGATTGCCGATGCCTATGAGGCCAACCGTAGATCGGAAGTGCGGAAGCCAGTCACCACCAGCTGGAGAGGGGGTAAGCCTGCAACCAACGCCAGTACCCCTGCCAGCCAACACACCAGAGGTCCTGTCCCCGTGGCCAACAGCACCAGACCGACCACCGAACCTCGCACGTGTTACACCTGCCATCAGACTGGTCATATCAGTCCCTCCTGCCCAACTAAGCAGAAGAACACCCCAGCCAAGGCCCCAGGGCCTAATGCAGCAGTTCTTTTGGTGGGTGGTGTGGTTGGGAGGGTGTGTGACAACGTACAGCACGTCACTGTGGGAGGCCATGTTGCTACAGGCCTCAAGGACACCGGGGCTGAACGAACCCTCATCCCACCCGAACTGGCGGCCCCTGAAGAAATCATTCCGGGGAAAACCCTAACTGTCACTGGGATTGGGGGCATCAGCTGTCCCTTACCGATGGCCCGGGTTTTTATTGATTGGGGTGCTGGGAGCGGGGTGAAGGAAGTGGGGCTGTCTGATAATTTGCCCACTGATGTTTTGTTGGGGACTGATTTGGGGAGGATGTTTGCATACTACGTTCCTGACACCCCTCCCCAATCTACTAATAAGGGTAACGTTAACCCTGATGATGATGATGATGGGAAATCGCATGCGTTACCTGACCATGCTTTATCTTGTAATGATGCATCTATTAACCATTTTTTTCCTAGGATTGATGGCGAAAATGTTGTACCTGTGCCAACTGAACCTGATAATGATTTTTCTGTGAAGGTTAATGTGTCCATAGGTACAGGCGTGCCCAGCCACGTCGCTCTGCGGAGTGAGACGGCTGAGGAACCCCTAACAGGGGCAAGTGTCGGTGCTACAGGAAATGGGGAGAAGCATGGGAACCGTGAGAAAGGTGATGCCATGAAATTGACCGGTGCCACCGAGGAAGGTAACTGGCCCATAAGTAGCACTGCCCCTGGAGTGTTGGGGGTGGATGGGTAGGTAGAGCCCATAGCAGCGCCGGCTGATGGGACTGTAGAAATCCCCGGGGAGACAGCCTATGTAGCTGCTGTCACCCGCAGTCAGAGTGCCCGGAACGCAGATAACTGTCAGCCTTCCGGACCCTCCTCAGTCATCACTGTGACTGAACCAGAGGTGGACCCAGAGCAGGTCCAAGAGGGTTCCCGTGGGGAAGGGACCCTGACATCGCTTTTGGCTTCCCCTAGCCAGGAGTTTCAGGCCGCTCTGCACACAGATGCGAGCCTAGAGAGTTTGAGACAACTTGCCGGGACCCACTTCTCCGAGGCTGATAAGGAGAAGGTGTTCTGGGAACGAGGAAGGTTGCACCGGGAGACAGTACCCGGAGAATCACAAAAGGAGTGGTTGAGGGAAAGACAGCTGGTCGTCCCGCAGCAATTCCGGGGTGAGTTGTTGCGGATTGCCCATGAGATCCCGCTAGCTGGACACTTGGGGATCAGCAAAACTAAGGCCCGGCTGTCTCAACACTTCTATTGGCCTAAGATGGGGACAGATGTGTCAAACTACTGCCGCTCCTGTGTCACCTGTCAAAGGGTGGGGAAAGCGGGGCCTGCTCTTAAGGCTCCCCTGATCCCTTTACCAGTGATAGAGGAGCCTTTCCAGAGGATCGCGGTGGACATTGTGGGCCCGCTGGCCGTCCCCAGCAGCTCTGGAAAGCAATACATCCTTACTGTGGTAGACTATGCTACCCGGTACCCAGAGGCAGTAGCTCTGTCGTCAACTAGGGCAGATAAGGTGGCGGATGCCCTGTTGGCTATCTTTTCACGTGTAGGGTTTCCCAGGGAAATACTTACTGATCAAGGGACCCAATTTATGTCTCGCCTAATGGAGGCTCTCTGTAAGAGAATGCAGGTGAAGCACCTGGTATCGAGTGCGTATCACCCACAGACCAATGGCTTGTGTGAACGCTTCAATGGTACCCTCAAACAGATGCTACGCATGCTGGTTGAGACTCAAGGGCGCGACTGGGAGCGGTACCTCCCACACCTGCTGTTCGCTTACCGAGAGGTTCCGCAGGCCTCGACGGGGTTCTCACCCTTCGAGCTCCTGTACGGCAGGCGAGTCCGGGGACCCCTTGGGTTGGTAAGAGAATTCTGGGAAGAGGAGCCGAACCCTTCTGAAGTGTCCATAGTGGAGTATGTCATGCGCTTCCATGACAAGATGCAGACCTTCTAGGAATATCGAGTAATCTATACAAAGTGGCACAGTGAGTGAGAAAACAAAGGAAAATAGGGGAAATAAAGAGAAGAGGGTTACGTACCAAGCACTGGGATAAAGGATGAATATTAATGGCTATAAGCACTGTCTCTAAAAGAGGAAAGAGATAGTTGCAAATATAGTGAGATCCGAAGGTGTACTGATATAATAAAAAGAGGGGGTATGTCAGAGCCTACCAATGGAGTCCTGGAAACAGCGCTAATGTCAGAGGTAGAAGAATGTATCCTGGTGCAGCCTAGGATGGAATGGGGCACATATATAGACAACAGCATGTAGGTATAGAGAGACCAAAAGGGTAAAAGAGTAGAGCCCCAAGTAGTTTACCTATGTAGACGGCCAATACCGCGGCATCCACCGCTGTGTTAGTAGGGCAAATGGAGAGAGGGGCCTATTTAAATACCTGTGGGCCGGAAATCAGCTGTTGTAACCGATACCATGTGTGGTACAGCGCGCCCTGGCCACGAGGAGGGGCGAAAGTGACGCGCTGTGGTAGACAGTGCATCAAAGCACTGTGTGCAATAGGAGATAGTGCCCGACGAAAACCGGATACGGCATACCGGAAATGGGGCACCGGACACAAACAGGCAGGGTCCCGTCGCCATATTAAAGGAGGCAGGGGACGCTGTGGGAGAGCGCTGCAAAACCGGATATGATAAACCGGAAGTGGGGCGCCGAGCAGCAGAAGAAGTATAGCGATGGCCATATTGAAGGAGGCAAACAGTAATGTGTGCGCCTACTGTGAACTGACACTACGCAAAAGTGCTAGTAAAGGCGCTATTATGAAAGGCAAGAAAAACAACATATGACGTACTACAGATTGGGGCGCCGGACGGCGAAAAAAACGCTATGTGAGCATATTAGTGGAAAAATAATAGCTAGCATGGGGACAAAGGTATACAAAAAAAGGGAGGGGGGAGGGGGGGGGTTAATGTATTAACCCTGAGTGAGATATAGATATAATTGATATATAAGATAACAGAAAATGAAAATAAAAGAAAGGAGTACGTAATGCCTAAAGGAAAATGATAACAATAGAGCAACAATATACTTAGTAATGCATGTGACAATAAGGTGACCAGCTGAAAAAGAAAGGAAAGAGAGCTATGGAGGTGGACGTGGTAAATCCGGAGCACAGAGATAGTAGGTGGATAAGGTGGTGCTCGTAATCCGTGGTGCCAACAAATCAATACAGACGACTCTAAAGAGACAGAGAAAAATCAATTAGTAACCAGGCATGACAATAGGTATCATACAAACGCCGTGAGTTCATTGTCACGATTAAGGCCTTTGGGGGCCAATGTCTCCAAGGTATGTATCCAGAATGCCTCTTTCCTGTGAAGTGAAGCGATTCTATCACCACCCCGCCGGGGAGGTGGTGCACTGTCAATCACCTGGTATCGCAATTGAGAGACTGAATGGCCTAATGCATGAAAGTGGTGTGGTATTGGCAATAGTAGGTTCTTACATCGAATCGTTGATTTATGTTTCGAAATCCTGTCTCTTACTGGCTGTGTGGTCTCACCCACGTATAACAACCCATAAGGACATTTAATTAAATATGCCACATAGGAGGACTCACATGTAAAAAATTGATTAATCCTAATGGTCTTACCTGATCTAGGATGTTGAAAAGTATTACCTTTAAGTACATTGTGACACTGTGCACAATGGAGACATGGGAATGTGCCGTTCTTAGGGCGTGATAGGAACAATTGTCTACGTTGATCCGCCGATCCGATGTCGGCTTTGACTAGGCTATCCCTCAGATTGGGTGGCCTTCTGAAACATGGTAGGAAAGGTGATCTAAATTCCGGTATATCAGGGTGGGCTGTGGACAGGAGATGCCAGTGTCGTCTGATGGCCTTGTGTAGGATGTAGGAGAAGGGGTGGTATGAGTGCACAAAGGGTATGCGTTTACCCTGATCTCTGGTGGGGGGCCTGGGTGGAGGATCCCTAGATTGTGCTAAGACCCTTGATGGATAACCCCTCTCTAAAAATTTTTTAGTCATGTTTTGGAGTCGTTTGTCACATAGAGTTTTATCAGGTACTATACGCTTCACCCGTTGGAATTGTGAGATTGGTATGGAGCGTTTCGTGGATGGAGGATGAAAGCTCTGAAAATGTAGCAAACTATTTCTGTCTGTTGGTTTAGAGAAAAGGTCTGTAGTCAGAAAACCGGCTTGGTCTTTGAGCACCATGGTATCCAGAAAGTTAATGGAATGGAAATCGTGACTGATCGTGAATTTAATGCCTGGCCAAGCTCCGTTCAGGAATTGGAAGAACTCATGCAAGGACTCCAATGTGCCACCCCAAATGCAGAAAATGTCATCTATGAAGCGTTTCCACAAGGAGACATTTTGGAACAAAGGATGTCTGTAGATGACAGATGATTCAAACTCCGCCATGTACAGATTAGCGTACGGGGGTGCCACATTGGAGCCCATTGCGGTACCTCGCTTCTGTAAATAAAACGTATCCTGAAAGAGGAAAAAATTGTTATACAGAACAATGGTTAATAATTCCACACATAGATTGATCTGGTCAGTGGTGAAACCTGCATTGGTAAGAGAATGGTGCACTGCGTTAATGCCATTAAGGTGGGGAATCGATGTATACAAATCTTTGACATCTAGTGTTACCAAAATGGTGTCTGTGGGTACCCTCTGTAGCTCCCTAATGCATTTTAGAAAATCCCCTGTATCAAGAATAAAGGATAATGATGTCTGAGTAATAGGAGTCAGGATTTTCTCCAGATATATTGAAAGGGGAGAGAGGATGGAATCAGTGGAGGCGACAATCGGTCTGCCTTGTGGATTAGACAGGTCCTTGTGGATTTTTGGCAGTGTGTAAAACACTGGTGTGATTGGATTACTCTTTCGAAGGAAATCACTAGTCTTGGTGTCTATAATCCCTAGATCAGCGTACTTGGATATTACGACGTCTATTTTACCCCTGATCTCAGAAGTGGGGTCCCTAACAAGTCTCTCATAAATAGAAATGTCATTCAGTTGGCGATGAATTTCTGTGATGTATTGGATCTTGTCCATTACCACTAGTGCACCCCCCTTATCAGCAGGTTTTATAACTAAGGTGGGATCCTTTTGTAATATAGTCAATGCCTGGTGTTCAGTAGAAGTAAGGTTAGGGGGATAATGTAACCTACCCTTTTCAATATCACCACGTAAGGTGTAAAATGAGTCTTGGATAAAGCCTATGGTAGGAAGGACAAAATGACAGGCCCTTCTGCAGGTGTTGCAGAAGGGCCTGTCATTTTGTCCTTCCTACCATTGTAAAACATTTGACCTAGAAATGGATCTACTACGTTTTTTTAGACTGTTAAGACTTAAAGCCCATTTTGCCACCTCCCCTATGGCTCCTACGGCTACATGCACTAACCCCATGTCCATATTGTCCTTGGGGTTACGTAATAAAAGTTCTTTCCGTCCGCCTTATGGGTCCCATGCGGTTGAAACCTTCATAGGCTTTATCCAAGACTCATTTTACACCTTACGTGGTGATTTTGAAAAGGGTAGGTTACATTATCCCCCTAACCTTACTTCTACTGAACACCAGGCATTGACTATATTACAAAAGGATCCCACCTTAGTAATAAAACCTGATGATAAGGGGGGTGCACTAGTGGTAATGGACAAGATCCAATACATCACAGAAATTCATCGCCAACTGAATGACATTTCTATTTATGAGAGACTTGTTAGGGACCCCACTTCTGAGATCAGGGGTAAAATAGACGTCGTAATATCCAAGTACGCTGATCTAGGGATTATAGACACCAAGACTAGTGATTTCCTTCGAAAGAGTAATCCAATCACACCAGTGTTTTACACACTGCCAAAAATCCACAAGGACCTGTCTAATCCACCAGGCAGACCGATTGTCGCCTCCACTGATTCCATCCTCTCTCCCCTTTCAATATATCTGGAGAAAATCCTGACTCCTATTACTCAGACATCATTATCCTTTATTCTTGATACAGGGGATTTTCTAAAATGCATTAGGGAGCTACAGAGGGTACCCACAGACACCTGTTGTGAATTCTGTGGCTGAATTCACTCCTGTGGTCACAAGTGGTACTGCAGCTTCTGAGCTTCCTCCCTCAGGTGTTCTGGTGAGCTCGTTAACTGCTTCATTACTTAACTCCGCCTGATGCTGCTATCCTTGCTCCTTGTCAATGTTTCAGTGTTGGATCTGAGCTTCTCCTGATTGTTCCTGTGACCTGCTGCTCTGTATAGCTAAGTGCTTTTTGCTTTTTTGTTGCTTTTTTTCTGTCCAGCTTGTCTTTTGTTTTGCTGGAAGCTCTGAGACGCAAAGGGTGTACCGCCGTGCCGTTAGTTCGGCACGGTGGGCTTTTTTTGCCCCCTTTGCGTGGTTTTGCTTTAGGGTTTTTTGTAGACTGCAAAGTTCGCTTTACTGTCCTCGCTCTGTCCTAGAATATCGGGCCCCACTTTGCTGAATCTATTTCATCCCTACGTTTTGTCTTTTCATCTTACTCACAGTCATTATATGTGGGGGGCTGCCTTTTCCTTTGGGGAATTTCTCTGGGGCAAGTCAGGCCTATTTTTCTATCTTCAGGCTAGCTAGTTTCTTAGGCTGTGCCGAGTTGCCTAGGTAGTTGTTAGGCGCAATCCACAGCCGCTTTTAGTTGTGTTTAGGATAGGATCAGGTGTGCGGTCTACAGAGTTTCCACGTCTCAGAGCTCGTTCTTGTATTTTTGGGTATTTGTCAGATCACTGTGTGCGCTCTGATCGCTAAGCACACTGTGTTTCTGGATTGCCTTCATAACACCTGTCATTAGCAAACATAACAGTACAAGGAGCCAAACTAATGATTCTCAATAAAGGGAAAGAAAAAGTTCTGACATCATTTTTTTTTTTTTTTCTGCTCTGTGTTCACTTTTTTTTTTTCCCCCTAGACATTTGGGTGATTCTGGACACAGGTGTGGACATGGATATTCAGGGTCTGTGCTCTTCAATGGATAATCTCGTTATAAATGTACAAAAAATTCAAGATACTATTGATCAGAAATCTATGTTAGAACCAAGAATTCCTATTCCTGATTTGTTTTTTGGAGATAGAACTAAGTTTCTAAGTTTCAAAAATAATTGTAAGCTATTTCTGGCCTTGAAACCTCATTCTTCTGGTAATCCTATTCAACAGGTTTTGATTATTATTTCTTTTTTGCGCGGCGACCCTTAAGACTGGGCATTTTCTCTTGCGCCAGGAGACCCTGCATTGAGTAGTGTCGATGCGTTTTTCCTGGCGCTCGGATTGCTGTACGATGAGCCTAATTCAGTGGATCAGGCTGAGAAAAATTTGCTGGCTTTGTGCCAGGGTCAGGATGATATAGAAGTATATTGTCAGAAATTTAGGAAATGGTCAGTACTCACTCAGTGGAATGAATCTGCGCTGGCAGCTTTGTTCAGAAAGGGTCTCTCTGAGGCTCTTAAGGATGTCATGGTGGGATTTCCTATGCCTGCTGGTTTGAATGAGTCTTTGTCTTTGGTCATTCAGATCGGTCGACGCTTGCGCGAGCGTAAATCTGTGCACCATTTGGCGGAACTGCCTGAGGTTAAACCTGAGCCTATGCAGTGCGATAGGACTATGACTAGAGTTGAACGGCAGGAATACAGACGTCTGAATGGTCTGTGTTTCTACTGTGGTGATTCCACTCATGCTATTTCTGATTGTCCTAAGCGCACTAAGCGGTCCGCTAGGTCTGCCGTCATTGGCACTGTACAGTCCAAATTCCTTCTGTCCATTACCTTGATATGCTCTTTGTCGTCGTTTTCTGTCATGGCGTTTGTGGATTCGGGCGCTGCCCTGAATCTGATGGATTTGGATTATGCTAAACGTTGTGGGTTTTTCTTGGAGCCTTTGCGGTGTCCTATTCCATTGAGAGGAATTGATGCTACACCTTTGGCCAAGAATAAACCTCAACACTGGGCCCAGCTGACCATGTGCATGGCTCCTGCACATCAGTAAGTTATTCGCTTTCTGGTGTTGCATAATCTGCATGATGTGGTCGTGTTGGGGTTGCCATGGCTACAAACCCATAATCCAGTATTGGATTGGAATTCCATGTCGGTATCCAGCTGGGGTTGTCAGGGGGTACATGGTGATGTTCCATTTTTGTCGATTTCGTCATCCACCCCTTCTGAGGTCCCAGAGTTCTTGTCTGATTATCAGGATGTATTTGAAGAGCCCAAGTCCGATGCTCTACCTCCGCATAGGGATTGTGATTGTGCTATCAATTTGATTCCTGGTAGTAAATTCCCTAAAGGTCGATTATTTAATTTATCCGTGCCCGAACACGCCGCTATGCGCAGTTATGTGAAGGAATCCCTGGAGAAGGGACATATTCGCCCATCGTCATCACCACTGGGAGCAGGGTTCTTTTTTGTAGCCAAGAAGGATGGTTCGCTGAGACCGTGTATTGATTACCGCCTTCTTAATAAGATCACTGTTAAATTTCAGTATCCCTTGCCATTGTTATCTGACTTGTTTGCTCGGATTAAGGGGGCTAGTTGGTTCACTAAGATAGATCTTCGTGGTGCGTATAATCTGGTGAGAATCAGGCAAGGAGATGAATGGAAAACTGCATTCAATACGCCCGAGGGTCATTTTGAGTATCTAGTGATGCCGTTCGGACTTGCCAATGCTCCATCTGTGTTTCAGTCTTTTATGCATGACATCTTCCGTGAGTATCTGGATAAATTCCTGATTGTTTACTTGGATGACATTTTGATCTTCTCAGATGATTGGGAGTCTCATGTGAAGCAGGTCAGAATGGTTTTTCAGGTCCTGCGTGCTAACTCTTTGTTTGTGAAGGGATCAAAGTGTCTCTTCGGTGTGCAGAAAGTTTCATTTTTGGGGTTCATCTTTTCCCCTTCTACTATCGAGATGGATCCAGTTAAGGTCCAAGCCATCCAGGATTGGATTCAGCCGACATCTCTGAAAAGTCTGCAAAAGTTCCTGGGCTTTGCTAATTTTTATCGTCGCTTCATCTGTAATTTTTCTAGCATTGCCAAACCATTGACCGATTTGACCAAGAAGGGTGCTGATTTGGTTAATTGGTCTTCTGCTGCTGTGGAAGCTTTTCAGGAGTTGAAGCGTCGTTTTTGTTCTGCCCCTGTGTTGTGTCAGCCAGATGTTTCTCTTCCGTTCCAGGTCGAGGTTGATGCTTCTGAGATTGGAGCAGGGGCGGTTTTGTCACAGAGAGGTTCTGATTGCTCAGTGATGAAACCATGTGCTTTCTTTTCCAGGAAGTTTTCGCCCGCTGAGCGTAATTATGATGTGGGCAATCGAGAGTTGCTGGCCATGAAGTGGGCATTCGAGGAGTGGCGTCATTGGCTTGAAGGAGCTAAGCATCGCGTGGTGATATTGACTGATCATAAGAACTTGACTTATCTCGAGTCTGCCAAGCGCTTGAATCCTAGACAGGCCCGTTGGTCGTTATTTTTTGCCCGCTTCGACTTTGTGATTTCGTACCTTCCGGGCTCTAAAAATGTGAAGGCGGATGCTCTGTCTAGGAGTTTTGTGCCCGACTCTCCGGGTTTATCTGAGCCAGCGGGTATCCTCAAGGAAGGAGTCATTGTGTCTGCCATCTCCCCTGATTTGCGGCGGGTGCTGCAAAAATTTCAGGCGAATAAACCTGATCGTTGTCCAGCAGAGAAACTGTTCGTCCCTGATAGGTGGACTAATAAACTTATCTCTGAACTTCATTGTTCGGTGTTGGCTGGTCATCCTGGAATCTTTGGTACCAGAGAGTTAGTGGCTAGATCCTTCTGGTGGCCATCTCTGTCACGGGATGTACGTACTTTTGTGCAGTCCTGTGGGATTTGTGCTAGGGCTAAGCCCTGCTGTTCTCGTGCCAGTGGGTTGCTTTTGCCCTTGCCGGTCCCAAAGAGGCCTTGGACACATATTTCGATGGATTTCATTTCTGACCTTCCCGTTTCTCAAAAGATGTCAGTCATTTGGGTGGTCTGTGATCGCTTTTCTAAAATGGTCCATCTGGTGCCCTTGGCTAAATTGCCTTCCTCCTCTGATTTGGTACCTTTGTTCTTTCAGCATGTGGTTCGGTTGCATGGCATTCCTGAGAATATTGTTTCTGACAGAGGTTCCCAGTTTGTTTCAAGGTTTTGGCGAGCCTTTTGTGGTAGGATGGGCATTGACCTATCCTTTTCCTCGGCTTTCCATCCTCAGACTAATGGCCAGACCGAACGAACCAATCAGACCTTGGAAACATATCTGAGATGTTTTGTTTCTGCAGACCAGGATGATTGGGTGTCCTTTTTGCCGTTGGCTGAGTTCGCCCTTAATAATCGGGCCAGCTCGGCTACCTTGGTTTCTCCATTTTTTTGCAATTCTGGGTTCCATCCTCGTTTCTCTTCAGGACAGGTTGAGTCTTCGGACTGTCCTGGTGTGGATTCTGTGGTGGATAGGTTGCAGCAGATCTGGACTCAGGTAGTGGACAATTTGATCTTGTCCCAGGAGAAAGCTCAACTTTTCGCTAATCGCAGACGCCGTGTGGGTCCCCGACTTCGTGTTGGGGATCTGGTTTGGTTATCTTCTCGTCATATTCCTATGAAGGTTTCCTCTCCTAAATTTAAACCTCGTTTTATTGGTCCGTATAGGATTTCTGAGGTTCTCAATCCTGTGTCTTTTCGTTTGACCCTCCCAGACTCCTTTTCCATACATAATGTATTCCATAGGTCGTTGTTGCGGAGATACGTGGCACCTATGGTTCCATCTGTTGAGCCTCCTGCCCCGGTTTTGGTGGAGGGGGAATTGGAGTATATTGTGGAGAAGATTTTGGATTCTCGTGTTTCTAGACGGAAACTCCAGTATCTGGTTAAATGGAAGGGTTATGCTCAGGAAGATAATTCCTGGGTTTTTGCCTCTGATGTTCATGCTTCCGATCTTGTTCGTGCCTTTCATGCGGCTCATCCTGGTCGGCCTGGGGGCTCTGGTGAGGGTTCGGTGACCCCTCCTCAAGGGGGGGGTACTGTTGTGAATTCTGTGGCTGAATTCACTCCTGTGGTCACAAGTGGTACTGCAGCTTCTGAGCTTCCTCCCTCAGGTGTTCTGGTGAGCTCGTTAACTGCTTCATTACTTAACTCCGCCTGATGCTGCTATCCTTGCTCCTTGTCAATGTTTCAGTGTTGGATCTGAGCTTCTCCTGATTGTTCCTGTGACCTGCTGCTCTGTATAGCTAAGTGCTTTTTGCTTTTTTGTTGCTTTTTTTCTGTCCAGCTTGTCTTTTGTTTTGCTGGAAGCTCTGAGACGCAAAGGGTGTACCGCCGTGCCGTTAGTTCGGCACGGTGGTTTTTTTTTGCCCCCTTTGCGTGGTTTTGCTTTAGGGTTTTTTGTAGACTGCAAAGTTCGCTTTACTGTCCTCGCTCTGTCCTAGAATATCGGGCCCCACTTTGCTGAATCTATTTCATCCCTACGTTTTGTCTTTTCATCTTACTCACAGTCATTATATGTGGGGGGCTGCCTTTTCCTTTGGGGAATTTCTCTGGGGCAAGTCAGGCCTATTTTTCTATCTTCAGGCTAGCTAGTTTCTTAGGCTGTGCCGAGTTGCCTAGGTAGTTGTTAGGCGCAATCCACAGCCGCTTTTAGTTGTGTTTAGGATAGGATCAGGTGTGCGGTCTACAGAGTTTCCACGTCTCAGAGCTCGTTCTTGTATTTTTGGGTATTTGTCAGATCACTGTGTGCGCTCTGATCGCTAAGCACACTGTGTTTCTGGATTGCCTTCATAACACCTGTCATTAGCAAACATAACAGACACCATTTTGGTAACACTAGATGTCAAAGATTTGTATACATCGATTCCCCACCTTAATGGCATTAACGCAGTGCACCATTCTCTTACCAATGCAGGTTTCACCACTGTCCAGATCAATCTATGTGTGGAATTATTAACCATTGTTCTGTATAACAATTTTTTCCTCTTTCAGGATACGTTTTATTTACAGAAGCGAGGTACCGCAATGGGCTCCAATGTGGCACCCCCGTACGCTAATCTGTACATGGCGGAGTTTGAATCATCTGTCATCTACAGACATCCTTTGTTCCAAAATGTCTCCTTGTGGAAACGCTTCATAGATGACATTTTCTGCATTTGGGGTGGCACATTGGAGTCCTTGCATGAGTTCTTCCAATTCCTGAACGGAGCTTGGCCAGGCATTAAATTCACGATCAGTCACGATTTCCATTCCATTAACTTTCTGGATACCATGGTGCTCAAAGACCAAGCCGGTTTTCTGACTGCAGACCTTTTCTCTAAACCAACAGACAGAAATAGTTTGCTACATTTTCAGAGCTTTCATCGTCCATCCACGAAACGCTCCATACCAATCTCACAATTCCAACGGGTGAAGCGTATAGTACCTGATAAAACTCTATGTGACAAACGACTCCAAAACATGACTAAAAAATTTTTAGAGAGGGGTTATCCATCAAGGGTCTTAGCACAATCTAGGGATCCTCCACCCAGGCCCCCCACCAGAGATCAGGGTAAACGCATACCCTTTGTGCACTCATACCACCCCTTCTCCTACATCCTACACAAGGCCATCAGACGACACTGGCATCTCCTGTCCACAGCCCACCCTGATATACCGGAATTTAGATCACCTTTCCTACCATGTTTCAGAAGGCCACCCAATCTGAGGGATAGCCTAGTCAAAGCCGACATCGGATCGGCGGATCAACGTAGACAATTGTTCCTATCACGCCCTAAGAACGACACATTCCCATGTCTCCATTGTGCACAGTGTCACAATGTACTTAAAGGTAATACTTTTCAACATCCTAGATCAGGTAAGACCTTTAGGATTAATCAATTTTTTACGTGTGAGTCCTCCTATGTGGTATATTTAATTAAATGTCCTTGTGGGTTGTTATACGTGGGTGAGACCACACAGCCAGTAAGAGACAGGATTTCGAAACATAAATCGACGATTCGATGTAAGAACCTACTATTGCCAATACCACACCACTTTCATGCATTAGGCCATTCAGTCTCTCAATTGCGATACCAGGTGATTGACAGTGCACCACCTCCCCGGCGGGGTGGTGATAGAATCGCTTCACTTCACAGGAAAGAGGCATTCTGGATACATACCTTGGAGACATTGGCCCCCAAAGGCCTTAATCGTGACTATGAACTCACGGCGTTTGTATGATACCTATTGTCATGCCTGGTTACTAATTGATTTTTCTCTGTCTCTTTAGAGTCGTCTGTATTGATTTGTTGGCACCACGGATTACGAGCACCACCTTATCCACCTACTATCTCTGTGCTCCGGATTTACCACGTCCACCTCCATAGCTCTCTTTCCTTTCTTATTCAGCTGGTCACCTTATTGTCACATGCATTACTAAGTATATTGTTGCTCTATTGTTATCATTTTCCTTTAGGCATTACGTACTCCTTTCTTTTATTTTCATTTTCTGTTATCTTATATATCAATTATATCTATATCTCACTCAGGGTTAATACATTAACCCCCCTCCCCCCCTCCCTTTTTTTGTATACCTTTGTCCCCATGCTAGCTATTATTTTTCCACTAATATGCTCACATAGCGTTTTTTTCGCCGTCCGGCGCCCCAATCTGTAGTACGTCATATGTTGTTTTTCTTGCCTTTCATAATAGCGCCTTTACTAGCACTTTTGCGTAGTGTCAGTTCACAGTAGGCGCACACATTACTATTTGCCTCCTTCAATATGGCCATCGCTATACTTCTTCTGCTGCTCGGCGCCCCACTTCCGGTTTATCATATCCGGTTTTGCAGCGCTCTCCCACAGCGTCCCCTGCCTCCTTTAATATGGCGACGGGACCCTGCCTGTTTGTGTCCGGTGCCCCATTTCCGGTATGCCGTATCCGGTTTTCGTCGGGCACTATCTCCTATTGCACACAGTGCTTTGATGCACTGTCTACCACAGCGCGTCACTTCCGCCCCTCCTCGTGGCCAGGGCGCGCTGTACCACACATGGTATCGGTTACAACAGCTGATTTCCCGCCCACAGGTATTTAAATAGGCCCCTCTCTCCATTTGCCCTACTGACACAGCAGTGGATGCCGCGGTATTGGCCGTCTACATAGGTAAACTACTTGGGGCTCTACTCTTTTACCCTTTTGGTCTCTCTATACCTACATGCTGTTGTCTATATATGTGCCCCATTCCATCCTAGGCTGCACCAGGATACATTCTTCTACCTCTGACATTAGCGCTGTTTCCAGGACTCCATTGGTAGGCTCTGACATACCCCCTCTTTTTATTATATCAGTACACCTTCGGATCTCACTATATTTGCAACTATCTCTTTCCTCTTTTAGAGACAGTGCTTATAGCCATTAATATTCATCCTTTATCCCAGTGCTTGGTACGTAACCCTCTTCTCTTTATTTCCCCTATTTTCCTTTGTTTTCTCACTCACTGTGCCACTTTGTATAGATTACTCGATATTCCTAGATGCGCACCACAGTTTACATTTACTGCCATGTACATGTACGGTTGTCCATGTGTATGTTTTGTATATACTTTATTTTTTAGTAATTTATGTTGATATTTTCCCTATTACATAAATTGTTTTGATGTATGTAATTTTCAGTTACTGACGAAGGTCCTTTGTATGACCGAAACGTTTTTTTGCTTGGGATACAATAAACCTCCTGTCTTTCTTCTCACCATACAAAGTTGAGTGCTGGGTTTTTTACATATTTGACATTACGGTTTGGGAACCTACCCATGCACCTTCGTGGGTTGTGCACACGTTGATTTATTACAAGATGCAGACCTTGACGCAGTTGGTGCATGACAACATGACGCAGGCTCAGGCTGATCAGAAGCACTGGTACGACCATAACGCCCGGGAGCGGACCTACCACGTGGGTCAAAAGGTGTGGGTGCTGGTCCCCGTACCAACGGATAAGCTTCAGGCAGCCTGGGAGGGCCCGTACGTCGTCCACCAACAGCTCAACCCGGTCACTTACGTGGTCACGCTTGACCACGCTCGGGGTAGGCGAAAGGCCTTTCACGTCAACATGATGAAGGCTCATCACGAACGTGAACCTTTCGTCCTACCGGTCTGCAGCATGCCCGAAGACGGTGAGGAAGACACCCTCCTGGACATGCTGGCCCAAGCCAAGGCCAATGGGTCCATCGAGGACGTGGAGGTAAGCGCCTCGTTAACGGAACCCCAGCGGTTGCAGTTGCAAACCACACTGGAACCCTTCCGGGTCGTGTTCTCCAACCGACCTGGGAGGACTGAGTTAGCCGTCCATGAGGTGGACACCGGGAATCACGCCCCACTACGGCGAACACCCTATCGAATCTCTGACCAGGTGCAGCAGATTATGCGCCAAGAGATCGATGAGATGTTACAGCTGGGGGTGATTCGACGGTCAAAGAGCGCGTGGGCATCACCTGTAGTTCTCGTGCCAAAGAAGGACCGGACCACCCGGTTCTGCGTGGACTACAGGGGGCTCAACGCCATCACAGCCTCGGATGCGCACCCAATGCCGCGCATCGAGGAGCTGCTTGAGAAGTTAGCTGGCGCAGATTACCTAACAATAATGGATCTGAGTCGAGGATACTGGCAGATTCCCCTGAGCCCGGAGGCGCAGGAGAAGTCCGCCTTTATCACACCCTTTGGACTGTACGAGTCCACGGTCATGCCCTTCGGCATGAAGAATGCCCCTGCCACTTTCCAGCGGATGGTCAACCTCCTGCTTCAGGGACTGGAGACGTACGCCGTGGCGTACTTGGATGATATTGCCATCTTCAGTTCCTCCTGGGAGGAACACCTGCAGCATCTCGAGGAGGTGCTCAGGCGAATTCACCAAGCAGGACTGACTATCAAGCCGGGAAAGTGTCAGATGGGCATGAGAGAGGTTCACTACCTGGGGCACCGGGTAGGCGGGAACACCCTGAAGCCAGAGCCTGACAAAGTGGAAGTGATCGTGAACTGGCCCACTCCCGTGACCAAGAAACAGGTGATGTCCTTCTTGGGCACTGCAGGGTACTATAGGCACTTTGTAAAGCACTATAGTAGCCTGGCAAAACCTTTGACGGACCTCACCAGGAAGAAGCTACCCCACATCGTCAACTGGACAGATGGCTGTGAGGGGGCCTTCCAGGCGTTGAAAACCGCACTGTGCAACGCCCCTGTGTTGAAAGCAGTCGACAGCAGTCGACCGTACTTGGTGCAGACCGACGCCAGCGAGTTTGGCCTTGGTGCTGTGCTCAACCAGGTTGACTCGGAGGACCAAGAGCACCCCGTGTTATACCTGAGCCGGAAACTTTTGCTGAGGGAAGTGGCCTACTCCACCATCGAGAAGGAGTGCCTGGCCATAGTCTGGGCCCTGCAGCGCTTGCAGCCCTACTTGTACGGTCGCCCCTTCACTGTGGTGACCGACCACAACCCTCTGCGCTGGCTAAACGCCATGTGTGGAACCAACGGCAGGTTGCTACGCTGGAGCCTTGCCCTTCAGCAGTTTGACTTCACCATTGAACATAAAACGGGCAAAGAGCATGGGAATGCAGATGGACTCTCCCGCCAGGGTGAACCTACTGAGGTGCCCATAGAGGCATACCGTGGGGTACTGCCTCCCTAGCACACACCAAAAGGGGGAGGTGTCACGATATGGTATGAAATATCATATAAGTTTAGTTGCTCTTCAGCTCATAAGGTGGGCTAAACCCCCCCTTCCCTAGCTGACTCTACTTGTTTCTCTCTGGGCTACAGACTGTATGCTAGAAGGGGGTTTTATTGCCTTGGGTCGTAAATTCTAGGCTCAGAGGAAAGTCCCTCACCCCTCCCACCTTCACCAGTCAGAACTGGAAAAATGGCTCCAAAAATTCATGAAAGATTCTTTGTTTAGTTTTTGTTAGATATTAGGCAAACGATTTAAGCTAGAAATACGAAAATATATATTTTTATTCTCACTCGGTGTATCTACACAACCCGCGAAACACGAGCTTCTAACTCCATCTGGTAAAGAAGTAGGCCCATCTGGTAAAAAGTAGGCCCAAAAGGATGGGGAGCCAAAGAAGAGCAGCGTGAGCCCTGTGGTTTTTGAAAGTGTCTGCAGAGTCAATGATGAAACGAGGTGCACTGCGAATGTCAACAAACAAGGAAAAGAACTAGCTTGCATTGGCCGGGAATCGAACCCGGGCCTCCCGCGTGGCAGGCGAGAATTCTACCACTGAACCACCAATGCTTGG